>NW_011379009.1:0-563 GCF_000754665.1 Bison bison bison
GGGAGACCGGGATGTCGGGGAACTTTGTGGGTCGCATCAAGGGTGCCAAGTACCGTTTCGACCTCCAATTCCTAACGTGGGACTTCTCCGGAGACGCTGTAGCGGGAAACGGCTTCATCTTGCGATGACGGGGGAACCACGTGGTTTTTCTCGAGTTGCGACGGGTTTCTTGAGTTACGACGGGAATTCAGGATGCCACTTGTGTTGGCCGAGGGATGTCCAATCTTCCATTCGAGTTGAGAACGAAAGTTGGGGATTGCTCTCGAATGACTGCAGGGCCTTAGACCTCATCTAGGCTTGTGTCCAGAAGGCAATGTTCCTCTCCAGGGGCGACAGGGACCTCGGGGTTGCATTCCAGATGCACCCGGGAGACAGGCATTCATCTCGAGTGGAAGGAAAGAACCCCGTCTGCTCTCGAGTCGCGACAGGTATCTCATGGAGCTCACTGGGTGGACTAAAGGGAGTCAAGCCTCCTGAGGCGTTTGGAGAGAGGTCGCGAGATTGGTCTCTAGGCCATGCAGTAGACGAAGGCCCTGTCTCGCGATGACGGGAGAGTCTCGGGG
>NW_011379010.1:0-503 GCF_000754665.1 Bison bison bison
ACAAAGGTCATGAGGAAGGAGGCTCGGCATACGCAAATGCGGGATCGAGCCTCAGGAGTCCACCCGGATATTCTCGAGCATCTCCCCCCCAAAAAAACTGGAGTCTGCCTACTGTATTGCTTTGTGCTCTCACCTCTGATTTCACTGGGGGCTGTCCCCCACACCATCTCGCTCTCTCTGTCAAAGAGTTAACTTACAGCTCCAATTCATAAAGTTCCTTGTCATTCTTCCCTTTAACTTCCAGCTGAGTCTCCATCTGGAGCGTGGAACCCACCACGCTTACTAATTATGCCAGGGCTGCTAAGATCCACTCGAGAAGCTGTCTAGGGTGAGGCACATTTCGCTATCGGAGAGGGCCCCTGCGGCCTACGTAAGTGGTGCAGACTTCTTGTCTTGAAGTTTGATTGGTCTTCCGCGTAAACCAAGCTACTCAGTCTCTTTTCTCCACCGAATATTCCTACTGAGCTCTCCTCATACTATTATTCTTGACATCTGTGATTAGC
>NW_011379011.1:0-655 GCF_000754665.1 Bison bison bison
CCTCTGTAGTGGTTATACAGGTGCTTACTATACCATAACTCATTGAGCAACACAATAGTATTTTGTGCAGTAGTCTATATGTGTATACTCCAAAGTAAACAAGCAAAAATGATATCATAGTAAGAAATGTCAACCTATGTTATGCCCTTAATTTGCTTCACCAAACATATCAAGTATCTCTCCATTCTAATCACTGTACTAAGGTCTAGCATTACAGCTTCAAATAAGACCTGTACCTTCCTTTATCAAGCCTACAGACTAGGAAAAATATGGCACTGTGAAAAAACCATAATACAAAATTCAAGTTTACACTTACACTGACTAACTTAATGAAGTCCCTGACTAACTCAGTAAAGGAAGATGGTGTCAGTTCTAAAGAATAAGCAAAATCCCAATTTACAAATTTGCTATTCAGGTTTTTATGGGCATAATTTAGCAGTGACTTTTAAACATGTTAAACTGTAAACTCCTTGAGGTTAGAGGCCATGTTTTAGTCATCTCTGAATCCTCTGTTGCCTGCACAAGGTCTGCTAAGAGATGTAAGTGAATAGGTTGAATGAAGAAATGTCAAGATATATTGAATATCTTCTTTAATGGACTGGTGACCTATATGACTTTTCCTTTTTAAATGTAAGCTAGTTCAAAGTAGATACTT
>NW_011379011.1:3942-5317 GCF_000754665.1 Bison bison bison
GGCAGATGAATTTTCCTCAGGAGGAGCCCAGTGCTCTTCTCTGCCTCTGTACCTAGATCAGGGACATCCTGACTCAGCTTCCCACAGTTTTCACCAACCCCCGCCACCCCCGGCTGCCTCCCAGGGCTAAATCTCAGGTGATTAAGATATACATTTTAGTTCATCTCTTCCAGAAGTTCCAAGTTCCTTATGCAAATTAGTCTAACTCCATCCTAGGAATCTTTCTTTGCTCAAGGGGTCCCAGGCTCCCCCTTGAGGGGAAACCTTCCTATACCACTTGTACATAACTAAAGGCAATACTCCATGCGAGTTTTAGCAGATCTGATTCAAAGAAACTGTCTGCCCTCTTTCTCACAGGTTGGAAGTGCTCGCTTAATTTTTAATTTTCCCCCTCAAAGGATACCTACAGGTACTGTCTGCCTCAAGAGGCACCCTGTTATTTTTTATCGTCAACCACAACAAAAAAATACATGAACATATATCTATCAATCTCATACTATATGACATTTTAGGTTATGATGTGGAACATACACAATTTACTGTTCTCAAGGATCTTGTAATCTGGTATTCAATACTTTACTTAAAATTAAAGACCCAATATGTGCCAGATAGTATTGTGGGACCTGATGACCCAGTGGTGAATGAAGCAAACTCAACCTTATGGAGCTTACAGACATCAGGAATAAAAAAAAAACACAAGTAGTAAATATAGAATATAATGTCCAGAGTAGACAAATGCCTCAAGAAAGTCACAGCTCTGTTTGGCAGCTCTGATTGTGTATCTTACTTGCTTACTCAGAAGACCCTTCTGAGATGATCCTTTAAGATGATCCTTAAAGATCCACATTAAGTGAGAGGTTGAGGTAGATTCAATGCAACTATTTGGATTTTTCCAAGGCAGAGAGGGCAGGTGTGAGAGCCAAAATTTGACAGTTTTTTAAAAATCTTAATAGCAATAAAAATTGTTAATGAGTCACAAGAACAGTAAATAAGACGTCAGAAACATTATTCATTCATTCGTTCATTCTATAAATGATTACTGAGCCCTATTATGTTCCATGGAGGAGGAAATGGCAACCCACTCCAGTGTTCTTCCAGGATAATCCCATGGACAGAGGAGCCTGGCTACAGTTCATGGGGTCGCAAAGAGTCAGACACAACTGAAACTGAGCACATTATGTTCCTAGGGATACAAATATGAACACAGGGTCCTGGAGGGTGTAACTAAGACTGGTATTAATAAGACACAGTACCTGTAAATAAATTTCAAATAAAGGGTAACAATACAGTGCAATGGCTGAGCAGGTGTTATGAGATTACTTATGAGGGATATATAAATAAACCTTGTGTGGGAAGTGGGGCCCTTAGAGGGCCC
>NW_011379012.1:0-559 GCF_000754665.1 Bison bison bison
AATAACCAACATTTAGAATCTATTTAGTATAAAATAGATAATTAATTGGAAGCTGCAATATAAACACCCATACTGGTGCTCTATGAGGAAATAGATCATTGGAAGAGGCTCAAGAGGGAGGGATACATACACAATATTGACTGATTCGTGTTGTTGTAAGGCAGAAATGGACACAACAGTGTAAAGCTATTATCCTCTAATTTAAAAAATGATAAAATAAAATGTATTTAAACCTCAAATTTTATTTAAAATATATATTTAAATTATATGTTTTTAAATTAATTAATTTATTTTAATTGGAGGGTAATTATTTTATAATATTGTAGTGGTTTTTGCCATACTTTGACATAAATCAGTTTTAACAATAGTAAAAATAAAGCTATTAGTTTTAATAAAAATAAAAATATTTACAATTCTACTTTCAGTGCTCATCAAGAGACAAAAAATAATAAGACTCTTTATGTAGGTTCAGTCTAAAATACATATGTATAATTTAAAAGTAAAGCTGTTTAATACTGCAAAATGTTCCAGCCAAGACTGCTATGAATGCTGTGTTGAT
>NW_011379014.1:0-1152 GCF_000754665.1 Bison bison bison
TGTTTCACAGTAATTTTTACCAATATGCATGCTTGACTGCATATAATCCCTAGCCAAAATCATATTGACTTCTCTGCTATCTCTTCAGAGCCATTTCCTCAGAGCTAACAGAATAGCTGTGTCCTGGGCTCTAGTCCCCAGAAGACCCTGAATCCAACTTAAACTCACAGCACTTCCACTGTATGTTTTTCTTTGAATAGAGACTACTCAAGCTAACAGCTCCCCTTTAGCTCAGAGACCTCACACCCTTCCCCACAGGGCCTACAGGCTGCACCCTGGGACACAGAACCCCAAATCTTTCCCTCTGGGGTTCTGTGTGGGCGGAGGCAGTGAGGCATGTTAAGTCAACCCCAAGGGAGAGAGGCCGTCAGTCTTGCAATCCTTGCAGTCTGCATTCACAAGCATGTCATTCTTAGGAAAGCAGGTTCATTCCAGGGATGTGGTGTGCCTTAAGCTGAGGGGTTCTGAAACTGATTTCCCATGTCTGGGTCTTGAATTAGGCCCTAACCCTGCCCCATCCCCGGTCACCTCTGGTCATGGTAACTTTGTATCCTGCCCCACGGGAGGTTCAGAATGAATCCCACATCCACAGAAGAAGCCCTGGGGACCTGGTCGTCTCTATGTCAGCACCCACTGTGGGCTACTGAATTCTGGAGATAGGAGAGGTTTTCCTCTCACTGTGCCTATGACAACTCCCTTACATCCCTCTAATCATCTGTCATTTTCCAAAGTCCCTCTCTTGGTGACAGCTGCCACAACTCCTCTCTCTCCCCAAATTCCCACCCCTCCCCTTATCTTCCAAGCGGCCTCCCCTCCCACCTCTGGGGCCTCTTTAGCCCCTCCCCAAGCCTTACTCCCAGGGCCTCATTTACACCCTCACTCCAATTGTGGCCTCTCACCCAAGCACCCCCACTGCCTCATGCGGGGAGCTGCCCGTGAGAACGGGGTCCTTTGTCCGAAGGACACAGCTCTGGGAGCTGCCTCAGTCCTTGAGGGTTTGCTTGCAAACTAGCTCTCTGTCCCGCCACCCCAGAGATTAGGCGCTTATTTACTGCAGACACCTGGAGTTCTGTGCAAACTTCTCACGCACAGAGAAATGTTATCTGGTGTAAGAAATAATAACAGGGACCATTCCCATGCTCTCAAGATTTC
>NW_011379015.1:0-777 GCF_000754665.1 Bison bison bison
CCTCAGCTTCTTCAGCATTACTGATTGGGGCCTAGACTTGGATTACTGTGATATTGAATGGTTTGTCTTGGAAATGAACAGAGAACATTCTGTCGTTTTTGAGATTGCATCCAAGTACTGCATTTTTGACTCTTTTGTTGACCATGATAGCTACTCCATTTCCTCTAAAGGATTCCTGCCCACAGTAGTAGATATAGTGGTCATCTGAGTTAAATTCACCCATTCCAATCCATTTTAGTTCGCTGATTCCTAGAATGTTGATGTTCACTCTTGCCATCTCTTGTTTGACCGCTTCCAATTTGCCTTGATTCATGGACCTGACATTCCAGGTTCCTATACAATATTGCTCTTTACAGCATTGTATCTTGCTTCTATCATCAGTCACATCCACAACTGGGTTATTTTTTTTTTTTTGCTTTGGCTCCATCCCTTCATTCTTTCTGGAGTTAGTAATCTACTGACCTCTCCAGTAGCATATTGGGCCCCTACTGACCTGGGGAGTTTCTCTCTCATTATTCTATCAGTTTGCCTTTTCATACTGTTCATGGGTTTCTCAAAGAAAGAATACTGAAGTGGTTTGCCTTTCCCTTTCCAGTGGACCACATTCTGTCAAACCTCTCCACCATGACCCGTCCACCTTGGGTGGCCCCATGGGCATGGCACAGAGCACCGGCAGTTGCAATGGCGCACAGAGCATGGCGGAGAGGGTACCCCACGTCCGAGGTCAGGGACAGCAGCCGAGAGTGCCAGGTTGCGAAGGTGCCGGGATAGCTGAGA
>NW_011379016.1:0-820 GCF_000754665.1 Bison bison bison
GAACATGGACACATAAACTGTACATCCAAAGAATCCACAAGCACCTACTATATACTATGCCAGCACGGGAAAGTAGACGTATGATGTTGCATGAACCTCTCCAAGGGAAAAGACTGAACACCTGAAACGAACACGACTTTGGAAACCCACCCTGGGCTTCATTTCTGCCGTGAGGGTGCTGTCGTGTGCATATCTGAGGGGATGGATATGTCTCCCGGCCATCTTCATTCCAGCTTGTGCTTCATCCAGCCCAGCGCTCCTCATGATGTGTACTCAGCGTGTACGTTCAATAAGCAGGGTGACGATAGACAGCCTTGATGGACTCCTTTCCCTTATTTGGAACCAGCCTGTTGGGTTCTATGTCTAGTTTTCACTGTTGCTTCCTGACCTGCAGAAATACAGAGTTCCTTCTTTTTTTTTTTTTAATCCCTTAACCTGAGTGAAAAGCGAGAGAGACAGAGAGAAGACAGATGGAGGGACGGGCGGGCGGACAGGCAGGCAGGCAGGCAGGAAAAAGAAGAAAGAAAGAAGAAAACATAATGAAAGGACCTACCGTTCCACCTGTTGCTTTCCAGATACAAAGGGAAAAACAAAGGACCGAAAAGGACACGAGGTTTAAAATGGGAATTTGGAAAGATGGACATCCCCTTGGTCGCTTCATACAGCACCCCTCTCAGCAGAAGGGAATCGTCTCTCTTTTTCTCTCGACCTGGTCCTTCCAGACTTCAGAAACTCTCCGTGGAGGATTCTTATCTCCTTGGCCAGAGTGATTGCCACACGTTCCTTAGGGGCCCAGAGGATGTTTCCGTGAAACGGCGGT
>NW_011379017.1:0-692 GCF_000754665.1 Bison bison bison
GGTCCAAGTTCTTGTCACAAAACATTGCATAGTGACATTTTTCCTGTCAAATGACTAACTAGATGAAAATACCACATTTCTTTTGTGTCCTTAAGAATATGTAGGTCATTTATCGATTATTGAGTTTTGAGAAGATTCATCTACAATATATTCCTCTGAAAGCTCATAATCTGACCAATTTCGCCATCATTAACAGAGTCTAAGAGTGCTGCTACCTGCCTCTTTCCATTTATCCTCTGATTCATCTAATAACTTGGAAACATCTTCCTCTATCAATTCCTTTTATTTGCCACTATGAATGGAAAATGAAAAATTCTAAATTCTCAACTTGTATGAAATCTTGAAGCAAACCATAAAGATAGTCCCTTCAAGTCTTATTTTATTCCTTCTTGAAAATGAAAGCAGTACTTTGGGCACTATGATAGGAAAACTGCAGGATAATATATTTTTAAAGACAGTGCATCATCTTTTAGGGGATTTCATCATTTTCCATGTTTTGTATATCTTAATTCTTTTACTTTTTTTTAATTTTTTATTCCTTTATTTCTCATGTGTTCCCCATCCTGAACCCTCCTCCCTCCTCCCTCCCCATACCATCCCTCTGGGTCGTCCCAGTGCACCAGCCCCAAGCATCCAGCATCGTGCATTGAACCTGGACTGGCATCTCGTTTCATACATGACATTTCACGTTT
>NW_011379018.1:0-514 GCF_000754665.1 Bison bison bison
CTCCTCCCACCTTCAATCTCTCCCAGCATCAGGGCTTTTCCAATGAGCCAGCTCTTCGCATCAGGTGGCCAAAGTATTGGAGCTTAGACACTGAGAGAAATGGTGTTTTGAATGTTGTCCTGCCTGACTGAGCAGGGAAGAAGGAGATGTCTTGAAGGGGATATAGTTTGTCTGAGAGCAGCTCATGGAAGGGAGTGGGACAGAGGGAGAATCTATATAATGAGGAGAGCAGCTAATAGCCAAAGAGCTGACTGTCAGAGGACTATCCCAGCCCAGTGGATTCAAATCTACCTTCTATCAGAATCTACATAAGGCATGAAAAGGGGAAGAAGAAACGTCCCTCGGCACTGGGGAAACTGACAGGATACTGACGTCACAGACAAAACCGCCAACCAAGGCCGAGGAGGCCAGAGCCCACCCACCCCCACCCCACCCACACACACCCAGGGCACCCACCTTGACCCTGATCCGCCATGGGCTTCAGGCAGCTCTGCTGTGTGGTCCTCTGTCTCCT
>NW_011379019.1:0-593 GCF_000754665.1 Bison bison bison
TTTTTTTGGTTTTTAGCAGATGATTCTTTCAGAGGAGAATAACCAGGAAAAGATACTAACGGACAGGGTGCTTGATGTACATCATGAGCAAGAAAACATGCCAAGCGCCAATGGAAAGGCAAGTCCTTGGTCTCGCTCTCTGTCTGGTTCTCGTCTTACCATCCAGTCTGTGCGGGGCTGTTGGGACCTCTCACCGATGCACCATGTAGGTCTGAGTGGCCACGAGGGTCCTGTGAGCTCCCAGAGCGCAGAAGGCAGTTTTGACCTCACAGATTGCCCGGAAGTACTGTGTTCCCTCCCTCCCAAAACCAGGCTGTGTAAGGCTTCCTTTCCCCCTTAGAGACCCTCCGACGGCTCTCTAAGCCACAAGGAAGACATGGTTAAGAAGATGGAGCTCCAGGGAATCATAGAGAGGCAGTTGCGGGAGCAGAGCCAGATGGAGGAGCGCCTGGCAGCCCTCTCTGCCCACGTGAAACATCTGGAGGAGGACCTGGACACGGCCAGGAAGGACCTCCTCAAGTCCAAGGACGTGAACAGAAAACTTGAACGGGACGTCCGGAAGTGAGTGACTGCAGCTGTGTCTGTTGTCCTGA
>NW_011379020.1:0-651 GCF_000754665.1 Bison bison bison
GGAATGGGGTAACCCCAGTTCCAAGCCATAGGGGTAGTGGAGAGCAGGGTGGGCACCCTCAGCTTTCTAGAGATTTCCCAACTCCTAGCGGGCCTGGGTGCCTCTGGCTACCCTCTGTCAGGGCCTGGTCTAGGTTGATCAGCAGGTGACCTTTGCCCGGCTGCCTGGGCCCTCACGCTGCCCTGTGTCCTGGGGATAATATAAAACAGGTCTGAACCCTCTTGCCTGCATACGCAGGTCGTCCCAAGAAGCAGCCACTCCAGGTAAGGCTCCCTGGGGGGCTGGGGGGAGAAGGAGAGCAGGATGGGGAGGGGCCGGTGGGGTTCTGTGCCCAGCCCAGCCAGCGAAGCCTGGAGAAGCACTTGTAGAGCTGAGGAAGCCTTAAGGCTTGATGAGTGCCTCTCCCCAGGCATTCTGGGGAGACCGAGGTCCCTAGGGGAAGGTCACTTGCCCACGGCTACACAGAGCCTAGTGGTGGAGCTGGGATTGCCACTGGCTCCATTTTCTGCTCACTCTGCATGTTTAGGATTAGAAGAAGACTCAGACACCCCAGTCGTGCCCCAGACAGAAAACCTGAGCCCTGGAGAGGGCAGAGAGTCACTCAGAGTCACTCAGCATGTTAGTGGCAGAAACCTGGCCAGAATCCACATG
>NW_011379021.1:0-689 GCF_000754665.1 Bison bison bison
CAGGTTCCTCTGTCCATGGAATTCTCCAGGCAAGAATATTGGACTGGGTTGCGATTTCCTTCTCCGATTTCAAAGCACACAGTGCTACAAACAAGACTTTTGCACTCTGGAATATGCGCTTGTCAATACTGAGACCACCATTCAGAGGACGCACGCTAGAACTACTTAGTTTCTAATCTGGATCACCCTTTCTGCCACTATTGAGATTATTGACAAAATTTAGAACAAGTGCCTTGCTGTCACTGAGACTGCACAGTAGAGCATACATCCCATCACTCCTGAACCCGGGTTATTGAGAATATGGCCTGCCACTACTGAGCCTGTCCCTAAAACATGCCTGTTGTAAGTACACATACACTTTTGGTATATTACACTCTGGATTCTGCATCCCTGCACTACTGAAATTGCCTTCCAGACAAGAGTTCGTTGCCTGCTGAATTTTCACTCTAAACAATAAAAATCACAATAATTAGCTTGTTGCTTTATAGGTAAGTCAGGCCACTACTCAACCTGCGCTGTAGTTCAGGTGTGCCTAAACAATTACTGAACTTGCACTCTGATGTTTGTTTACTTCTGGACACACCTGAGCCAGCACTCTTATAGACATAGTGAGTTTGAACACTGGAGGACATGGTACACCTCTACTGAGCATGAGTTCAAGGGCAGGCATCCGGGCTCTGCAGAGAACA
>NW_011379022.1:0-765 GCF_000754665.1 Bison bison bison
TGAGTCAGGAATGTTGATTCCTACATTACACTCTTCTCTCTCAACATTGCTTTGGGAATTCGGGGTCTTTGGTGTTTCCATACAAACTGTGAAATTATTTCTTGTAGTTCTGAGAAAAATACCATTGGTAGTTCGGGATTGTGATGAATCTACAGATTGCTTTGGGTAGTAGAATCATTGTCACTATATTGATTCTTCAATCCAAGAACATGATACATTTCTCCATCTATTTGTGTTATCTTTGATTTCTTTCACCAGTTTTTTTTTTTATATTTTTCTGTATACAGGTCTTTTGTTTCTTTACGTAAATTTAGTCCTAAGTATTTTATTATTCTTGTTGCAATGGTGAATGGGATTGTTTCTTTAATTTCTCTTTCTGATTTTTCATTGTTAGTGTATAGGAATGCAGGGGATTTCTGTGTATTAATTTTATATATGGCAGTCGGATGCTTAACCACTGGACCACCAGGGAAGTCCTGGCCTGCTTGTCTTTGGATGTGAAGCTTTCTGAGCTCTGACACAGGGCAAATTCCAGTGATCACCACCATGACCAGGAACAGGCTGCCCATCACCTTGAAAATGCCCAGGAGCTGCCACTTTCTTGTTTCTCATTCCACACCTGAATTCCTGACAAAAGGATCTGTTTGCCTTCACTACATTTTGTCCTTTACAATTTTCCAATTCCTTATGTATTCCGAATATAAGACCTTTCTCATACTTGTGATTCACAAACATCTTTCCCCTAAGAACAAATAGCTTCCCTTT
>NW_011379023.1:0-834 GCF_000754665.1 Bison bison bison
TAATATGCTATCTAGGTTGGGCATAACTTTCCTTCCAAGGAGTAAGCGTGTTTAAATTTCAAGGCTGCAATCACCATCTGCAGTGGTTTTGGAGCCGCAAAAAAGTTAAGTCTGACAATCTTTCCACTGTTTCCCCATCTATTTCCCATGAAGTGATGGGACCAGATGCCATGGTCTTCGTTTTCAGAATGTTGAGCTTTAAGCCAAATTTTCCAGTCTTCTCTTTGACTTTCATCAAGAGACTTTTTAGTTCCTCTTCACTTTCTGCAATAAGGTTGGTGTCATCTGCAAATCTGAGGTTATTGATATTTCTCCCGGTAATCTGAATTCCAGCTTGTGCTTCTTTCAGCCCAGTGTTTCTCATGATGTACTCTGCCTACAAGTTAAATAAGCAGGTGATAATACAAAGCCTGATGTCCTCCTTTTCATATACAAAACCAGTCTGTTGTTCCATGCCTAGGTCTAACTGTTGCTTCTTGACCTGTATATAGGTTCCTCCAAGGCAGGTCAGGTGGTCTGGTATACCCGTCTCTTTCAGAATCTTCCACGGTTTATTGTGATTCACACAGTCAAAGGACTTGGCATAGTCAATAAAGCAGAAATAGGTGTTTATCTGGAACTCTCTTGCTTTTTTGATGATCCATCGGATATTGGCAATGCGATCTCTGGTTCCTCTGCCTTTCCTAAAACCAGCTTGAACATCTGGAAGTTCACAGTTCACATATTGCTGAAGCCTGGCTTGGAGAAATTTGAGCATTGCTTTACTAGCGTGTGAAATAAGTGCAACTGTGAAGAAGTTCGAGCATTCATTGTCATTGCCTTTCTTTGGAATTG
>NW_011379023.1:4398-6402 GCF_000754665.1 Bison bison bison
AAGAGATGGGTTTTCATTTCTCGGTTTCTAGGGACCATCAACATCGTTCAAGTTGATTTCTGGAAGGTGGTCCATGTGCAGTCGATCCTTTGATGGATTTGTGTAGGAGAAAGTGGACTGTGCCTCCTATTCCTCTAACATTATGAGACCTCCACCATGACCCTGGAAGATCCATTTTATTAACTGAAATCTTGTTGTTATTCAGTCACAAAGCCATGTCTTACTCTCTGTGACCCTTTGGACTGCACACAAGGGCTTTCTGCCCTCTGCATCACCCAGGGTCTGCCTGAAATCATATCCATTGAATGGGTGAAGCTATACAACCTTCTCCTTCGTTCTCACCCATGTCTCCTCCTGATTTCATTGTTTCCTAAGAATCAGTTTTTTTTTTTTTCCTGTGAGTCATTTCTTTGCTCAGGTGGTCAAAGCTTTGAAGACTCATCTTCAGCATCAGTGATTCTAATTCTTCTTCAGAGTTGATTTCCTTTATGTTTGACTGGATTTATGTCCTTGCAATTCAATGGATACACACAAGTCATTCCTAGCAGAGCAGTTTGGTGTTCTCACATCTGTACATGTCTACTGGAAAGACCATAGATGTGACTCAAAGTACCTCCATTGATCAAGTCATGTCTTCACTTTTTAACATGCTTTCTAAATTTGTGAGAGCTTTTCTTCCAGGAAGAAATTGTCTTTTAATTTTATAGCTTCCATCACCATCTGCAGTGAATTTAGAGCCAAAAGAGGTAATCTGTCACTGCTTCTGTCTTTTCCACTTCCATTTCCCATGAAAGTGTGGGACCAGATGTCATGATCTTACTTTGTGTAATACTGAGAAGGAAATGGCAACCCACTCCAGTGTTCTTGCCTGGATAATCCCAGGGATTGGTAAGCCTGGTAGGTTGCCATCTCTGGGGTCACACAGAGTCGGACACAACTGAAGCAACTTAACAGCAGCAGCAGAGAATTCAAATGTACTGTTTACCCTATGTTTTCCTATGAACACTGAGAATTACTGTATTCTTGTACCTTTGTTTTCCCTCAATGTTTTGAATAAGAAATTGTTTTCTGAGAATATTCTATGATAGTTACTTATTATATATTATACTGCTGGTTTTAAGTTTCCTGTTACAGCATTTCTGCCATACTTCTGTGACAACTGGGTAAAATATTGCAAAATACACAGCCTATAATATATTTTTCTTTTAACATAATATATTGAGACTGTTTTTGTTATCTAGTTAGATTTTCTCTAATGTGGCTACCTCAAAAATACAAAGGAGGACAAGGAACAAGATAAATGATGTGGATGGGGGCAGGAAGCTGAACCCTGTGGCACGAAGCAAGATAAATTTTGATCATCAGTGATTTCTATTGAAATTATTTGTTACCAGAAGTTGAAAGTGATGAAAAGAAACTTTACATACTGAATTATGGAGAAGTAATTTTGATGTACACCTCATATAATTTCAGTGTTCAGCTAGTCAGAAGAGCCTGTCTATGATCTATGCACAATGCCCTTGGCATCTCTTTTAGCCATTAAGTGGGAGCTGTTATCCTAAATCCAGCTAGTTGACCATTGTGCATGTGGTTCCAACATGTTCCTATGTTATTACAGACTTGAATGTTTAAAATTGTATCCAATGTGGGGAGAACAACAGCTTTCTTCAAACAATATCTCTAAGCAAATGAGAGTTACAATTGTATGGCCTCAAGGTTTCCTCATATGTAAGAACGCCATCTCTTATTACAGAAACAATAGTGGAAGACAAACTAGATTAAAGGAGAGCCTTTCAGCAACAGTATCTAGAGCATTCAGCCAGTAATTTATTAAGCAATGTTGGGCTTCCCAAACAGTTCATTTAAGATCTTGGGAGCAAGCAAAGTGTTTGGCCACCTGAATAATGTTGCCTAAAATTTTATTTTGACATATCCACATACATACCCATGTGTGTATGAGTTTGTGTATAAAAAAATTACATTGACTTTTAATTCCCATTAGGT
>NW_011379023.1:8709-10728 GCF_000754665.1 Bison bison bison
CTCTGAAACAGATGAGCTGAATGATTTTCTTTCACATTTCCACAAAACTTTGGAGTATAGCTGCAAATTATCAGCTGGAATCTATTAGGTGGGATGAGAGTGGTGTATGTATAGTGATCAGTGAAGAACTTTTTAAAAAGGTCTTGAAAAGAAAGGAGCCTTTCAGAATATTTGAAACCAACAGTATGAAAAGTTTAGTTTGACAGCTTAACCTTTATGGGTTTAATAAAAAGCAACAAACTTTTCAAAGATCTGCTTCACAAGCGGACTTTCTGGAAGAAAACATATCTCTTTTGAGCAAGGTATTCCAAAAATTTCACTTATTAGCAATACATAAGATTAAATCATGTGACCTAGAAAGCATGTTCACATATGTAGCTAAAACGAATTTGAAATTGAGATAGTAAATTAAAAAAAAAAAAGTTTTATGTTTTGAAGTTGAGAACAGCTGCAGGTTAAAATATTGGATGTTTAAAAAACTTTCCTAGCAATGTGAAACCAGATACAAGTCCTGAAGCTACTTAAAGTGGTATTTACTGTATATATACAACATATTTTTAGTTGAGCATACTTGCTTTTAACATATTACCTGTTAAAACTACTAATGGAGGTGTTTTATTTGATGCTATTTAATTGGTGTCATTAAAGGAATAATTTTTTATAGCTTAGCTTTGATTGTCAGTTTTACCTTGGTTTATAAAGAAACTAAAGAAGTTTTTCTTTGATTTTAGTTACAGACCTACTATAAATCAAATTCCAAACAGGCCATCCCCAACTTTTAGTAAGAACGCAAAGAAGACTTGGAATTAACAATGTGCCTCTAATATCTTCATTAGTTCAAGATAACAAGACGTATGTTAAAGCAAGGGTCAACGAAGATGATCATAACTCTGACTTTCTTCGAGAAACGAGTGGAGAGAGTGCATTTTCAGCCTCCAGAACTTTAAATGTGCCATTCATACCAAAGCCTCATAGCAGCCATATATTTGCTAATACAAGCGCTGTAAGTCCATGTGACTTACCTTCCCCATCACCAATATCACTTAGACAAACAGACCAGATTGTAGTAGATCAACCTGCTGTTTTTAAAACACTGAGCATTTTTAATTGGCACTCACATAGCAGCTACACTCAGGTAAATGGCCACGTTGAGGACTTCGCTACTACAACTACATCTACTTCTCAGAACCACATTGTATCTCCATTACAAAGCAGTTATTCCGGACTGATGGTGGAATCTTCTAAATTTCCAGTCACATATAGCAATATGTCAGCCCATGACAACCCTTTTCCTATCCTGCAAGAGACAGGCAACTCATGGTCCTCAATGCCAATGATCGCTTATACATCTGCCTCCTCTCTTTCAAGTCAACTGATCAACAATCATCATCAGATGAAAACTATGCTAATTAAAACTGACCTATCAAATAAGTGTCAGATTATGGAGCCTAAAGAAGATTGAACTTTATATTGGGAGATGTCAACAAATACCTAAAATTCTTGCATTTCAACAATAAATTTACATATTCATCTTCATAGTTTCATTTTCTATTTTCAAACAATGAAGAGTAAAATTATGCTTTAGTTCAAATGGCTGGCTATTTTACTGCATGGTTTTATAAACTCTACAGTTCAAGACAAAATTTGTTATGCATCCTAGGTAAATGACACCTGATCTAATGTTTGTAAGCAAAAAAAAGAGAGAGAGAGAGAGAACCAAGGGAAAATAGATAATGGATGTAAAGTGATTTCTGAAATCATCCCTGCTGAAATGAATGGGCGGCTCAATTAGGATGGCATGGGTGAAGGAAGAGATGCAAATAAAATCAGAAAAATGGAAATACACAGGATGTACCTTAGTGTGTTCACAGTTACCTTATATTCTATTAGTTACTGGTAGAGTCCTAAAAGATTAGACAGCAGATTTTCTTCATTATAGAAAGTCATTTCATCCTTGAAATATAGACAGTGTAGCATGTCCAAAATCATGATCACCATTATACCATGACTGTGTACCAA
>NW_011379024.1:0-521 GCF_000754665.1 Bison bison bison
AAATTAGCACACTAGGTGGGGCAGGGGAATTTAAAAAGAAGTCAGTCACAAAAGAAAATTTTAAAAAATGTATATACAGAGATTATTAATAGACATTTTTAAAATTAAAAAAGCAAGTCAGAAAACTCAACAGGAAAAGCAGAAGGAAGGAGAGAGGGAGGGAGGAAGGCGAGAAGAAGGGGTAAGGGAGGGATATATGGTCAGGGAGGGAGACAAAGGAAAGGAGGGATGCAGGCAGCCAGCAGACAAAGAACAGAGACACAGTGAAAGGGAGAGCTAGAGAGACACAGCCAGGAATAGTGGAAAGAAAGGAATTAGGAATTAGGAAAGAAGAGGTTTAAAAAGGAAGAGACTCAGGTACAGTTGGGAAAGGGGAGAATGCCAGGTTTTTTAAGTCAATAAAAATACAGTAAAATGAAGATGATTGATAGGTACATAGCAAGGAAGATAAGTGCACAGGTTTAGGTAGGTGGAACTTTAAAAGGACAATCCAGTAAAGACAGTACAAAGGAAGGAGAGAA
>NW_011379025.1:0-693 GCF_000754665.1 Bison bison bison
TAGAGAAAGTAAGTCTTTGTTGATAAGTCCTTGTCAAGAGTCATAAAATGTTAGTAGGCCTTCTGGCCAGAAGATGATGTAAATCACCTAAACCATTTGTATACGATACATTTGCAGGAAAGAAACCTTGGTTTTTGATAAGAACCAAAGACTGCTGACTTTGCATCCCCTATTATCCTCTATGTGTAACTTAGGGTATAAAAGCCCCTGTTAAAAATAAAGCTACGGGCCTTGCTTACCAACGCTTGGTCTCCCCATGTCATTCTTTCTTTAACTCCAGCTGAGTCTCCATCTGGAGCGCGGAACCCACCACGCTTACTAATCATGCCTGGGTTCTAAGACCCACTCGAGAAGGTGTCTAGGGTGAGACACCTTCCGCTATTCGAGAGGGCGCCTGCGGCCTACGTAAGTGGTGCAAACTTCTTGTCTTGAAGTTTTATTGGTCTCCCGCGTAAACCAAGCTACTCAGCTTCTTTTCTCCACTGAATTTTCCTACTGAGCTATCTTCATTCTATTGTTCTCTATATCTCTAACTAGCATATAAATAGTCGCCGACGCCGTCTCCCCTTTGAATACCCTGGATCAGCCGGGGCTGGTCCTCGGAACCCCGACATCCCGGTCTCCCTCGAGAGGAACACCGAAGTTTTCCGGCACCACTTCCTCTGAGCCTCTTCTACCCTCCTGATCTGGACA
>NW_011379026.1:0-420 GCF_000754665.1 Bison bison bison
TCGCAAAGAGCTGGACAGATCTGAGTGACTGAACACATTCTGTATAAAAAACTCTTAAGCAAACTAGAAATAGAAAACTTCCTCAACCTGATGATGGTAATAAACTGTATAACTAACATCATACTTTATGGTAAAACATCGCACCAGGCTTCCCTGTTCCTGTCCATCACCAACTTCCGGAACTTGCTAAAACTCACGTGCATTGAGGATGCCATCCAACTATCTCGTCTTCTATCGTCCCCTTCTCTTCTGGCCTTCGATCTTTTCCAGCATCAGGGTCTTTTCAAATGAGTTACTTCTTTGCATCAGGTTGCCAAAGTATTGGAGCTTCAGTCATTTCAATGTATGTTCAGGACTGATTTTCTTGGGATTGACTGCTTTGATATCCTCAAGAGTTTTCTCCAACACCACAGTTCCAAA
>NW_011379026.1:4769-5315 GCF_000754665.1 Bison bison bison
AGTTGTTGATGGACACGGAGGCCTGGCATGCTGCAGCGCGTGGGGTCGCAAATAGTCGGGGCACAACTGAGCAACTGAACTGAACTGAACTGATACATCCATGGCTGATTCATGTCAATGTATGGCAACAACCACTACAATTTTGTAAAGTAATTAGCCTCCAATTAAAACAAGTACATTACTTAAATTTAAGTAAAAAAAAAATCTAGAGTAGAGGGTAGACTCTATGAAATACAATATTAAAAATACAAAACACAATCAATCACAAAATATATTTAAAAATATGAAATATGCTTTAAAAATAGGGTCATATTTTGCAAGGTAATAGGTTGTAAAATTGAAAATTAAAGGATTAATTATGACCCAGGAATCCCACTGCTGGGCATACACACCAAGGAAACCAGAATTGAAAGAGACACGTGTACCACAATGTTCATCACAGCACTGTTTATAATAGCCAGGACTTGGAAGCAACCTAGATGTCCATCAGCAGACGAATGGATAAGAAAGCTGTGGTATGTATACACAGTGGAGTATTACTCAGCC
>NW_011379028.1:0-986 GCF_000754665.1 Bison bison bison
CTATTTTATAGATGAAGAAACTGAGGCTTATAAAAATTGAGTAACTTGTCCAAGGTCACAGAGCTAGCGTAGCAGCCTGGGGAGTTCTAAGTCAGGTCTGTCTGACCCCAAAGTTCGAGCTCTCAATAGCTATATCACTCTATTCCCCGCTTCTTCCAACAGACAAGGGCTCCTGAAGGATATCAAATATTAGTACCCAACACCATCTCAAATTTGAATCTAAATCTTTACTAGGCATAAATATCTTGATGAGGACAGACCTGGGGCTCTGAATATTATTGCTTCAATTCAGGCAGGTGAGTTATGAGCAGTTGTGAGACGAATTCCAAGTAATTTTAGCACAAAAAAAAAAAACCAAGGTGCCAACATTGCAGAAGGGAGGGAGGGAGGGAGGGAGGCTGGAAGGAAGGGCCAGGTGATTCAGATTCCTCACACATACTCGCTCTCTGAATTTCTCGAAAATGCTGCAAGCCGTGGGTGAAAGCAGCTGGTCTGTCCCCGGGAGTGTCCTGCCTGTCAACACTCATCGCGGGCGCTGTGGTGGTGAAACACTCGAGCAACACCAGTTCAGACCACTGGGAAATGAGCAATCTGCCTCTCCAACCGGCAAGGGTCTCCACACAAAAGGGCCCCCAGCTGGTCTCTCAGCATCTGAGCCTGGTGCTCTGGCTGCAAGAGGAAACAAGGCCAACTCCAGCCGCCCCAGTGAGAGAGGCAGAGATCATGGAGAGGGGGCTCCAAGAGGGAGAAGGCAGGAGGCAGGTGCAGGGTGCTCTGGGCATCCGGGTGGGGGAGCTGCCCTCCGCAAGGAAGAGGAAGGTCTCTGAGCGTGTGATGGTCCAGAAAGACAGACACAAGCCAGAGGGCAAAGGGAGAGGAGAGGCCTCCGGACAGCAGGAGCCACTGCCTGTGGCTTGCAAGGGATACAGAAGTGGGTTCTAGAGACGGGAGACGGGGGCTTCCCGTGGTGGCTCAGTGGTAAACAA
>NW_011379029.1:0-684 GCF_000754665.1 Bison bison bison
GGAAACCCTGGCTTCCCTCGACTTGTGCAGGTGACCTCAGGGGGCTTCTCATGGTGGCTCTGAGAAGTCAGGGAAACTGGAGGTGGGGGAGGGGGGCCTCTCGGGACTCCACGGGGTTTGGTGCATTGGAAGAGGGCCTCATCTCCAGTTGAGGCAGGAACCTCAGGGTTCCTCTGATTTCAGACTCCGATCGCAGGGTCCCTGCAGACTGGGGACAGGAGAGTCAGGCCTCGTCTTGGGTTGAGGCATGGAACTCTGCTTGCCTCTCGAGGTGTCCCCGGGGAGAGAGGCCACTTGTCGAGCGGTATTTGGAACCTGGGGGTCTTTTCTGGACTATGCACGGGCGAGTCACGGCCCCTTCGTGTTGACTTCATTCACAGGGTGGAGTTCGGAGAGGTGTCCGGGCATTGGGTTCTCACCAAGAGGGGACCGGGAAATCGGGGTGCTTCGCAATGTGGAAGCACCAACGAGGCCACGTAAATCGAGGTGCTTCGCAATGTGGAAGCACCCACGAGGCCACGTCTGGAATGTCGTCGTGAGACCGGCCTCATCCTGAGGTGCGACCGGAAGGTCGGGAACCCCTTCCAGACAAAGCAGGGGAGTCGACCCTCCTGTGGAGATCAGGAGGGTAGAAGGGGCTCAGAGGAAGTGGTGCTGGAAAACCTCGGTGTTCCTCTCCAGGGA
>NW_011379030.1:0-771 GCF_000754665.1 Bison bison bison
AAGAGTCTATTATCCAGAATATAAAAGAAGCCTAAAAACTCAACAACAAAAATACATTTATAACCAGTTTTGTAAGGAATGGTTTGAGATGAGGCAAAGAGGAAAGGAAGATGACCTCGAGGGAGACAGGTAACCTTTTATTCAGGCAAAGAGGGGTGACAGTTGGCCTAATGACCAGGCTGAGCATGCGAGGGATCAGGGAGGCTTCATATTTAAGGGAAGGTTTGCAGAAGTGATAACGGAGGTTTTTAGTCAGGCAGGCATTTTTGGGTATTCTTTAGCTGAGATGACAATTGCAGGCGGTGGAAAAGTCCAGGTAGGGGATGGAAAGTGATGCAGTCTGTCCGGAGTATTGGGGTGAGGCTTAAACTTCACGATTGTTATCCCTGAAGTCAAGTGGTTCAGCAAGGGCCCTTGAGTTCATTATCTTCTTTTTCCAGGCCTGAGGGCGAGGTCTTTATCTTCTTTTCTAAGCCTTAAGTGAAATCGCTCAGTCGTGTCCAACTCTTTGGGACCCCATGGACTATAGCCCACCAGGCTCCTCCATCCATGGGATTTTCTAGGCAAGAGTACTGGAGTGCTCCTTCCTCCAGTGCTCTTTGCCATTTCCTTCTCCAAAAGTTCTGAAATGACTATCAATTGTTGATTGGATAAGCAAAGTGTGGTATAACCTTAAGTAGAATATTATTCATTCATATAAAGTAATAGAAAAACTGATATGTGCTTCAACATGAACCTTCAAAACATTATAGTAAGTGAGAGAAAATAGTC
>NW_011379031.1:0-588 GCF_000754665.1 Bison bison bison
ACATGTATGAACAAATACATGGCATGAATGAGGCGAAAAGATAAAGGCACTTAAAATCCCAATGAGAATTCTTCTCACTATAAGCTGATGGATATGTGTATCCATTTACTCGTAGGACGATTTCAAAACTGTGCTAATTAGTACCATGCTGGGCCTCACAGTAGGCCACAAATAATCAAAATTGGTTAAGGAAAAAAAGCATGCCTTCAAAGTAACTCTTAGCCAGAAAAAGGAAATGGGAAGACGTAAAGCAATCTATCAGCGCTTTGTTCCAAACCCACCTCAGGACCACAGTGTGAGGGGGCAGGTGCCTCACAAGGTGCCAACCAGGGATGGGGAAGGGGGTGGCGGGGTCCTTGCCTCGGATGGCTCATCGTGCAGTGCTGCCAGCCGGCCTTTCTGGGGGCACCACAGCACCGCCCCATTGCCCAAGGAGTCTGCCGGCCGGTCCGCCACAGGGAACCTGAGGTCCGGGGCGCTGCCCAAGTGGGGTCGGCTGAAACACACGGGGAGAAGAGTGCTGTTAAGAAGAAAAGAGAGCTCACTCTGTCAGACGAGCCAAAGCCTGTCCATTTGGAAGATCGGCAA
>NW_011379032.1:0-609 GCF_000754665.1 Bison bison bison
GGGTGCTGCAAAATCACCGCAGATGGTGATTGCAGCCATGAAATTAAAAGACGCTTACTCCTTGGAAGGAAAGTTATGGCCATCCTCCATAGCATATTCAAAAGCAGAAACATTACTTTGCCAACAAAGGACCGTCTAGTCAAAACTGCGGTTTTTCCAGTAGTTATGTATGGATGTGAGAGCTGTGCTGTGAAGAAAGCTTAGCGCCAAAGAATTGACACTTTTGAACTGTGGCATTGGAGAAGACTCCTGAGAGTACCATAGACTGCAAGGAGTCCAATCAGTCTATTCTAAAGGAGATCAGACCTTGGTGTTCTTTGGAAGGAATGATGCTAAAGCTGAAACTCCAGTAATTTGGCCATCTCATTCGAGAGTTGACTCTGGGAACTACTGAAGCTGAGATAAATTGGGGGCACAAAGAAAAGGGGACGACAGAGGATGAGATGGCTGGATGGCATCACTGACTCAATGGATGTGAGTTTGAGTGAACTCTGGGAGTTTTTGATGGACAGGGAGGCCTGGTGTGCTGCAATCCATGGGGTCACAAAGAGTCGGACATGACTGAGCGACTGAACTGAATGCATGGAAAATAAAACAACACATTCTGAA
>NW_011379033.1:0-696 GCF_000754665.1 Bison bison bison
AATTACTTTTGTTTCAGGAAAGATCCAGTCAAGCAAAACCCTGGGGAAAGAAAGGGAAGGAAAGAAAGAGGAAGAGAGTCAGGGGAAGAAAGGAAGAAAAGGAAAGGAAGGGAGAAAGATAGAAAAGGAAATGTCTCAACAGATATTGTAAACTTTCCAATAAAACAATTCTCTTTAAAATCTAAAAACAGAAATAGAAATTCATTAAGCCATATCCTCATTGCCTTTGATGGTACTAAGAACAAGAAAACCCATTTACACATCAGTGTTTAGAATTTGTGGCAAACACAATAAGATTATGAAAAAAAATGAAATATGCCGTTATTTGTAAAAATATGGACAGCAGAAATATTTTTGTAAAAAACATTTTATTTCTATAAATAGTAATTTTACTTAGAATGTTTTGGCAACATTAATAAAACAATACATTTTACCTGAAAGAACAAGCAAAGTAGACAAGGAATTCACAAAGAGCAATAACAAAAATAGTGATCTTGACAGATATTCAATACATTTGTAAGCAAAACAAAGTGTCATTGCCTGAAAAAAATACAGAGGTATCAACAGAAAAAACAGAGGAAGCTCCTGAAAGAACTCAACTCACTATTAACTATATTTTATTTGCAGGCACAGAAACTGACTCAAGCTAATTCTAAGACGCAAAAGCCCAGATGTTATTATCTCTTCTCAGTGTGT
>NW_011379034.1:0-614 GCF_000754665.1 Bison bison bison
CATTGGGCTCCAAACCTGGGACCAAAGTACTGCCCGGAGCTCACTGATCATGGGCTGGTTCCCCTGCGCTGCGGCTGTGCTAGGGAGCCCAAACGCACAGGGGAAGCCCGCACAGCACATCCACCTGCCTCTAGGCGGGAGGACAGCTCCAGGGAAGGCCCGGTCTGGGCAGGCGCTTTCTGGGCACAAAACGGAGCGCCACTCTGGCTGTGGAGCTGCCTCCCCAAGCCAGGGGCACCGGGACCCTGATTCCCTCCGTGCGGCGCTCAGTCTGGGCGGGGAAGCACCAGCTTGGGAATGCAGCCTGGGGCGCTTCCTTTCCTCGGAAAGAGCTCTCCCTGCGGGAGGCTTTGGCAGTGTGCACACCCCCAGCCCCTAAGCCCTCTGCAAGGACGCCTGGCTCCTAGGTCCGAAGGGAAGGCGAGAGCTGAGCTGAGGCACCAGTCAGGCACCAGTCACGTCTCCCACACTCCCGCAGCCTGCTCCTTCCCGGGCGCGAACGCTAGAAGCTGGGCAGGGCTTGGGGGAGCTCGCCCAGCCCAGAGCAGCCTCTCGGCCGGGGCTCTGTGCTATCGCGCCTGGGCGCAGAGCTGGAGCTCCGCCGGTGTGGAAGC
>NW_011379035.1:0-781 GCF_000754665.1 Bison bison bison
ATGAACTATTTTGGTATTACTGACTCAATCTTTAAAACCACTAACTTCTGCACATAGACAAGGAGACTGCCCTTCAGACAGAAATCATATCCATGTCTAGGCATCTACCTGATATATCTGTATCTAACTAGTTTTTAAAGATGTTTGATTGAGATCTTTCCCTTGCATGGAAGCAGAGTGTGGTTAGCCTGCTTATACTCAGAGGCCTTTTCCAGCACAGATGAAATTCCAAGACAATGAAGATTCTGATCTGATGTTAAGCTCCTTTGTGCAAACAAGCTTGCATAGCAAAATGATGCAGATAAATGTAGATGAAAGTGGACCTAGACAAATAAATGAAACTGTATTATGTTTCTCTAGTATAAACATAGATTAAGTGGTAGGAGGACAAAAATAGGTGAAGTGGTAACATAAACTGACTTGTGTAATCACAGGGTCAGCTCTGACATTTGCTCTCTAGGCCTTTTCTAATAGTTTTGTTGCTAGGGCTACAATGTTTTTGCCAGATTGGAACAGGATTGTCCGCTCTAATGGAGATTAAGTAGCTTCCCCAGCTAGTATTTTTTTTTTTTTAATAAGCATAGGTTAATTCTGCTGACTTTCAAAGCCACAATCATGAAGAATGGAAAGATTACTAAAGATCTGTTTTTAGAAAATATAACTAAGAAAATTTGAAGTTTAATAGGTTTTATTCCATTGTTATTCCAACACAAACTTTGATCATGGTTACAATGAATAAATAACTGAAATACAGTTTCATACACGGAATTTTTTAAAAGAG
>NW_011379036.1:0-566 GCF_000754665.1 Bison bison bison
TCGAGATGAATGCCTGTCTCCCCGGGTGCGTCTGGAATGCAACCCCGAGATCCCGGTCGCCCCTGGAGAGGGACATTGGCTTCTGCACACAAGCCTAGATGAGGTCTATTGGCCCTGCAGTCACTCGAGAGCAATCCCCAGCTCTCCTTCACAACTCAAATGGAAGATTGGACGTTCCCGGGGCCAACACAAGAGGCATCCTGAACTTCCCCGTCGTAACTCGAGAATCCCGCCGCAACTCGAGAAAAACCACGTGGTTCTCCCGTCATCGCAAGATGAAGTCCCCTTTCCCGCTACAGCGTCTCAGGAGAAGTCCCACGTTAGGAATTGGAGGTCGAAACGGTACTTGGCACCCTTGATGCGCCCCACCAAGTTCCCCGGCATCCCGGTCTCCCTGCAGAGGAACACCGAGGTTTTCCGGCACCACTTCCTCTGAGACCCTTCGACCCTCCTGATCTCGACAGGAGAGTCGACTCCCCTGCTTTGTCTGCAAGGGGTTCCCGACCTTCCGGTCGCACCTCAGGATGAGGCCGGTCTCACGACGACATTCCAGACGTGGCCTCGTG
>NW_011379036.1:3957-4481 GCF_000754665.1 Bison bison bison
CGCCGTCGTACCTCGTGAGAACCCCCGCCCTGGGCCCGCCGCTCGAGAACCAGCCCGGAACTCCCCCGTCTTCGCGAAGATGAGGCCCTTCGTCTCCTGCATGGCCTAGAGGCCTCTCTCACCACCTCTCTCCAAACGCCTCAGGAGGCTTGACTCCCTTTAGTCCCCCCAGTGAGCTCCAAGAGATACCCGACGCGACTCGAGAGCAGAGCCGGTTTCTTTGCTTCCACTCGAGATGAATGCCTGTCTCCCCGGGTGCGTCTGGAATGCAACCCCGAGATCCCGGTCGCCCCTGGAGAGGAACATTGGCTTCTGGACACAAGCCCAGACTGAGGTCTATTGGCTCTGTAGTCACTCGAGAGCAATCCCCAGCTTTCCTTCGCAACTCGAATGGAAGATTGGACTTCCCTGGGCCAACACAAGAGGCATCCCGAATTCCCCGTCGTAACTCGAGAATCCCGCCGCAACTCGAGAAAAACCACGTGGTTCCCCCGTCATCGCAAGATGAAGCCCTTTCCCGCTAC
>NW_011379036.1:4581-4662 GCF_000754665.1 Bison bison bison
CCTTTCCCGCTACAGCGTCTCAGGAGAAGTGCCACGTTAGGAATTGGAGGTCGAAACGGTACTTGGCACCCTTGATGAGCC
>NW_011379037.1:0-767 GCF_000754665.1 Bison bison bison
AGTCACGTGATCAGTGCATGCTCAGTCACGTGATCAGTGCCTCTCAGTCACGTGATCAGTGCCTCTCAGTCACGTGATCAGTGCCTCTCAGTCACGTGATCAGTGCATGCTCAGCCACGTGATCAGGGCCTTCTCAGTCACGTGATCAGGGTCTGCTGAATCAAGGGATTAGCGCTTGCTCAGCTGCATGCTTAGTCCCTGCTCAGCTGCGTGACTCGTGCCTGATCAGCTGTGTGATTAGTCCCTGCTCAGCTGCGTGATTAGTGCCTGCTCAAGACCGGGTTAGAGCTGGCTGAGTGACGTGATTAGAGTCTGCTTAGCCACTTCATGACAGTCTGCTCAGCTCCATGATTATTGCCTGCTAAGCTGCGTGATTCCTGCCTGCTCAGCTTCTTGATTATTGCCTGCTGAGCTGCGTGATTCCTGCTTGCTCAGCTCCATATTTATTGCCTGCTGAGCTGCGTGATTCCTGCCTGCTCAGCTTCTTGATTATTGCATTGCTGAGCTGCGTGATTCCTGTTTGCTCAGCTCCATGATTATTGCCTGCTGAGCTGCGTGATTCCTCGCTTGCTCCAGCTCCATGATTTTGCTTGCTGAGCTGCGTAATAAGTGCCTGCTCAGTCCCAGAGAGGAGCCGGCTGAATCACGTGATTAGAGTCTGCTTATCCAGTTCATTACAGCCTTCAGCTCCAATTATTATTGCCTGCTAAGTTGCGTGATTCCTGCCTGCTCAGGTCCGTGAGTATTGCCTGCTGAGTTGCGTGATT
>NW_011379038.1:0-617 GCF_000754665.1 Bison bison bison
GAGCAGATGAGCGGGCAGCTGTCGCGAGGCTCAGCTGGCGATTATCAAGCAGATGAGCATGCAGGTGTCGCGAGGCTCAGCTGGCGATTATCAAGCAGATGAGCGGATAGGTGTCATTTGGCTCAGCTGGCGATTATCAAGCAGATGAGCGGGCAGGTGTCGCAAGGCTAAGCTGGCGATTATCAAGCAGATGAGTGGGCAGGTGTCGCGCGGCTCAGCTGCCGATTATCAAGAATATGAGAGGGCAGGTGTTGCGAGGCTCAGCTGGCGATTATCAGGCAGATGAGCCGGCAGGTGACGCATGGATCAGCTGGCGATTGTCAGACAGATAAGCGGGCAGGTGTCGCGGGGCTCAGCTGGCGAATATCAGGCAGATGGGCGGGCAGGTGTCGCGGTGCTCAGCTGTAGAATATCAAGAAGATGAGCGGGCAGGTGTCGCGAGGCTCAGCTGGCGATTATCAAGCACATGAGCGGGCAAGAGTCGCGGGGCTCAGCTGGCGAATATCAAGCAGATGACCGGGCAGGTGTCGCGGGGCTCAGCTGGTGATTATCAGGCAGATGAGCTGGCAAGTGTCGCGCGGCTCAGCTGCCGATTACTAGCAGATGAGTGGGCAGGT
>NW_011379039.1:0-503 GCF_000754665.1 Bison bison bison
CCATTCCTTCTCCAATGCATGAAAGTGAAAAGTGAAAGTGAAGTCGTTCAGTCGTGTCCGACTCAGCGACCTCATGGACTTCAGCCTACCAGGCTCCTCTGTCCATGGGATTTTCCAGGCAAGAGTACTGGAGTGGGGTGCCATTGCCTTCTCCAAAAGGAGGTAGAGGCTACACTAAAACAGGCCTTAACTCAGGCACTTGCCTTGAGGTTGCCAGACCCAAAAAAAGCATTCCAATTTTATGTCCATGAAAGAGAGGAAATAGCCTTGGGAGTGTTAACTCAAAGGTTGGGATCTGAGCCCCAGCCTGTAGCTTACTTATCCAAGAGGCTTGATCCAACTACCCGAGGTTGGCCCCCCTGCCTTCGAAATCTTGCAGTAATTGCAATCATGATAGAAGATGCTTTAAAACTCTCCTTTGGGGGCAAACTAACTATTTTTACCAGCCACCAAGTGAAACAACTTCTAAATGGGAGAGGCCATTTATGGATGTCTGATCAAAG
>NW_011379040.1:0-705 GCF_000754665.1 Bison bison bison
CCCAGATAATCACAATGGTGTGATCACTGAACTAGAGCCAGACATTGTGGAATATAAAGTCAAGTGGGGCTTAGAAAGCAGCATTATGAACAAAGCTAGTGGAGGTGATGGAATTCCAGTTGAGCTATTTCAAATCTCAAAGGATGATGCTGTGAAAGTGCTGCACTCAATATGCCAGCAAATTTGGAAAACTCAGCAGTGGCCACAGGACTGGAAAAGCTGAGTTTTCATTCCAATCCCAAAGAAAGGCAATGCAAAAGAATGCTCAAACTACCTCAGAATTGCACACATCTCGCACACTAGTAAGGTAATGCTCAAAATTCTCCAAGCCAGGCTTCAGCAATACATGAACTGTGAACTTCCTGATGTTCAAGCTGGTTTTAGAAAAGGCAGAGGAACCAGAGACCAAATTGCCAACATCTGCTGGATCATGGAAAAGCAAGAGAGTTCCAGAAAAACCTCTATTTCTGCTTTATTGCCTATGCCACAGCCTTTGCCTGTGTGGATCACAATAAACTGTGGAAAATTCTGAAAGAGATGGGAATACCAGACCACCTGACCTGCCTCTTGAGAAACCTGTATGCAGGTCAGGAAGCCACAGTTAAAACTGGATATGGAACAACAGACTGGTTCCAATTAGGAAAAGGAGTACGTCAAGGCTGTATGTTCTCACCTGCTGATTTTACTCTATGCAGAGTACATCAT
>NW_011379041.1:0-538 GCF_000754665.1 Bison bison bison
GGGCTAACACGAGCACGGGCCATATTTGCCGCCAGTAGCGGAAAAGGAAAGGGAAACGAAGCGAAGCCCAACCCTCAATGGCAGAAGGCACCAGGCCATTGTTGTGAGAAAGCCACTGAAGGAGGCCAAGCCCCAGAGCTCCCCGACTCCCATTCCGGCAGGAAGAGGAGGATAAAGGGCCCCATCCCAGCCCCCGCAACCCCCACCCCCACCCCCACCCCACCCCCTTCCAAACAACACCATCTTCCCAGAGAAGAGAAGGGAGAAGCCACGTGTGTGCCAAAGGAGCAAAACGAACAAACGATGCCCCTTTGGGCACAGCCGACTCCTGGGAACCGTGGCCCCAGCCGGCCGGTCCCTGCCGTTCTCGGTGGTGGGTGGACACGTTTGCCGTGAACCCGTGGCCGAGGCGATCCACGGATCCCCCCGAGACGTGACCCGGACCCCAGGGACCCGAGGGCGAACGTACCGCGTGAGGTGCTGGAGGAGCCGGACGAAGCCATGGTGGGAGAGCCGCACGGACGCTGCAGACTGCTGG
>NW_011379042.1:0-530 GCF_000754665.1 Bison bison bison
TCGGGGAATTCCCCTTGACGAGGCCCCACACGCACTTCCGACCTGACCCCCTGGACCAAAGGGCTCGGGATGCAAGTGATTCGGGGCATTGGGCCTTCCAGCCTTGCCCGCTAGAGATTCACTGCGGGGCTTCCAAGTTCAGCACACAAATGCCGGCTGCACAGGACTTCCGTGGGCTCACCATTCACATCCTAACACACGTGTGGAAACATATGTCTGCCCACCGAACCTCTCCCCTTTAGGGGTCTCCCGACCCCAGACCCCTGCCTGAGGACAACCCCTCCCCGGACAACAATAAACCCCTTGCCTCAACTTTGCGCTCCAGCGAGGTCCTCCCCAATTTCATGCGTTCTCACTGGACACTCTTCTAGCGTTCAGGGTCCTAGCACCAAAAGATGCCAGCAGTGCCACATATGCTTTTCTCCCTTCAGGGCCGTTGCTCAAGCCCAAAGCGAGCTCATTTAGAAAGGCATAGGCTTCCTGCAACTTTGGATTCATTTCTTCCGCTGCTTTTCTCTCTCTCTGTTGCC
>NW_011379043.1:0-622 GCF_000754665.1 Bison bison bison
CAGTATCAGAATGAATGCTTGGCTGGTCTCCAAATTCTCAGACATACAGGAATTTAAGTGTCATTTTAAGAACTGTGTCTTGTATCTTGCATAGACTAGGAAAAACATTTGGAGATGCAATCAAGAAATCGTGTGAGTCATACTGTAATATCATTTTATATAATTTTATCTTATTTGTTGCCATGATATTTGTGGAATACCGGGCATGTGTTTATATAACAACTATTAAAAAAGAGAGCTATCCTAGGGTAGCCTTAGTCAAATGACAAAAGTTAAGTTGCAGAGTCATTGCTGGAACAGTGGAAAATTCACTTTGCTAAGAACCTAGAGTCTAGTCTCTCAGCTGTCACCAAGCAGCTGTGTGGCAATGACCAGTCACTTAGCCTCTGGGACCATAAGTCTTGCCATCTTTTAAATGGAGTCATAGGGAACACTTTTCTTCCTTCTCTGATTGTTTTATGTGAATACCCAATAGGATAATGTCAGTAAGGAAAATAGAAACCCAGGAGATGGTATACAGGTTCAGTGTTGTGGTTTTTCTCTCTCTTATTATTATGCTGCCTTGAAATGCTCTGATTGTTCTAAAACTAGGACAGGAATGGGGAAAACAACAGGTAAATGC
>NW_011379044.1:0-529 GCF_000754665.1 Bison bison bison
CTTAAATGAGAAATTGTTGGATAAATTTTTAAAGGTTTGTGTAGAGGGAGAGGGGGCTCGCCAGGGCGCCCGGCCGCAGCGTCCTGTAAGCCCTCTCACTCCTCAGGAGGTAGAGCACAGTGTCCCTCCTCTTCCTTGTCAACGGCAGAAAATATGATCTGCGCAGAAGGTGGAGACCCACTACCATCCACCGCTATAGCCTCTCCCATAGGTCATCCCACAGCCTCATGATGAGGATCCAGAACATTTTTAATCATATTTATAGGATAAGTGTTCAGTTGTTTTTTTTCACCTTCACCCAAGTATCTAAATTAACAGTAGCTTCTTTAACAGTTTCAAGATTACTTGTATAAAGAGTTGCCATTCTTAGTTTCAGTGTTATCCATGTCAGAAATTAAGTATAGTAAAAGATTTTGCTTTAAGCTATCAAAAGATCAGGCTTTTCTTTGGCCTTTTAACTTCAGAAACCATTTTTTCTAACTCTAACTCTTTAACACTTTTCAACACTTCCCACTCCTCTCGCCCTGTC
>NW_011379045.1:0-518 GCF_000754665.1 Bison bison bison
GGAAGAGGAGGATAAAGGGCCCCATCCCAGCCCCCGCAACCCCCCACCCCCACCCCACCCCACCCCACCCCTCAACAACACCATCTTCCAGAGAAGAGAAGGGAGAAGCCACGTGTGTGCCAAAGGAGCAAAACGAACAAACGATGCCCCTTTGGGCACAGCCGACTCCTGGGAACCGTGGCCCCAGCCGGCCGGTCCCTGCCGTTCTCGGTGGTGGGTGGACACGTTTGCCGTGAACCCGTGGCCGAGGCGATCCACGGATCCCCCCGAGACGTGACCCGGACCCCAGGGACCCGAGGGCGAACGTACCGCGTGAGGTGCTGGAGGAGCCGGACGAAGCCATGGTGGGAGAGCCGCACGGACGCTGCAGACTGCTGGCCTAGTGGGCCGGGACCCAGCCGCTCAGGACCTTGGGAGAGGCGGGAGGCGGCTCCGCCCCTATTTATGTAAATAGGGTGGGTGCGTAGATGGAGGGACGCCCTGGCCTCTTTCGCAGGAGAGACCCTGGACAAGAATCC
>NW_011379046.1:0-2702 GCF_000754665.1 Bison bison bison
CTATCCATTCAGGTCCAGGTTATACACCCAAAATATTTAAAACCAAGAACCAGAACAAATTCGAACCTCATATTAATAGCATCTTTATTCATAGTAGCCAAAAGGTGGAAGCAACACAAGGGTTCAACAGATGACTGGACAAGCACAATGTAGTATAAACATAATGGAATATGATTCAACTTTTTTTTAATATATTTTTTAAATTTTATTTTATTTTTAAACTTTACATAATTGTATTAGTTTTGCCAAATATCAAAATGAATCTGCCACAGGTATACATGTGTTCCCCATCCTGAACCCTCCTCCCTCCTCCCTCCCCATACCATCCCTCTGGGTCGTCCCAGTGCACTAGCCCCAAGCATCCAGTATCGTGCATTGAACCTGGACTGGCATCTCGTTTCATACATGATATTTTACATGTTTCAATGCCATTCTCCCAAATCTTCCCACCCTCTGCCTCTCCCATAGAGTCCATAAGACTGTTCTATATATCAGTGTCTTCTTTCTAAATTCCATATATATGTGTTATTATATTGTATTGGTGTTTTTCCTTCTGGCTTACTTCACTCTGTATAATAGGCTCCAGTTTCATCCACCTCATTAGAACTGATTCAAATGTTTTCTTTTTAATGGCTGAGTAATACTCCATTGTGTATATGTACCATAGTTAAAAACAAGATAACTCTCACACATGCTATAATGTGGATGAAACTTCAAGTTATTATGCCAAGTGAAAGAAACCCGACACAAAAGGAAAACTGTTCTATGATTCCACTAGTATAAGATATCCACATAAGACAAATTCCAAGTAGAGTAAGATGGCCAGGGATTGAGGGTGGTGAGTGTTTAACGGTTACAGTGTCACTTCAGGAAAAGGAAAAGATTCTGGAGATGTATGGTGGGGAAATTTTTACAATGTGAGTGCAGTTAATGCTATAAAAGTGCATACTTAACTCAAATGATGAATGTTGTTATATATCTGAAAGCTCAATGAAAAAATGACACATGGAACAACATAGAAAAGCACTGAAAACAGTGCTTTTTTCAGAGAAAGAAACCACACAGAAAAAGCTACCCAGATCATAGTCATCTTGTCACTTTAAATCCATGAATGTTTTTAATATGAGGGAAAGCCCCAGTGATAGCTCCAGAAAATGAAAACTGCATTAGAATGGAGAAAGACATTTTCACAAATCTTGGACAGCTGATGAAAGTTGAACTGGTCCTATGGATAAGATTCTAATGTGGAAACAAGAGTTATCCCCCATTTTGGGGTTATGGGCTGGTTCCCTAGGAAAGTGCTCCTATTTTGGGCAAAACACATTGTAGTATTTGGTGTGAATGTAGAAAACTTTGCACCACTATTTAAAGTTGAAACATTTGAAATTTTACTAAAAAGTAAATTACTGTTCAATACAACCATGTATGCCACATGCCAGAAAATCAGAGATGACATTGAACGTTGCAATAGAGGCCAAGATTTAACCAAACCAAATTCAACAAAAGTAGTGATGCTAATTGCCTTGTACTAGTCCACATGGTATTAAAAGGCACCATACAAAGAGCATATTAGTAGACACCATGCATTGGGTGCTGTGGATGACCCAGATGGAACTAAAACTATGAGATGTCTTAATTCTAGTTTTCCACATAACACTACTGTATACCTGTGGTGGATTCATTTTGATATTTAGCAAAACTAATACAATTATGTAAAGTTAAAAAAAAAGAGCAAATTCATGGACTTGTCTGGCAGTACAGTGTTTAAGACTCTGCACTTTCACCGCAGGGGGTACAGGTTTGATCCTTTGTCAGGGACCTAAGATCCAACATGTCGAACTGCAGGGCCAAAAATAAAAAAAGTCAGTAGAACTGCAAGATCATTTATGAATTCCCTATACTAATAATGAACTATTAGAAACAGAAATTAAGAAAATATTCCCTTTTACAATTTCATCCCCCCACCCACCCAGCTAAAAATCTAGAAATCTAACCAAGGACTTGAAAGACCTGCAAGCTAAAATCTACAGGACAATGATCAAAGAAACTGAATGGACACAAGTAAAAAGATATCCCTTGTTTATGGGTGAAAATGTCATTAAAATATCCATGCTAACCAAAGCAATGTACATAATCATGCAATCACTGCCAACATTTCCATGACATTTTTCACAGAAACAAAAGCAATCTTTACATCTGTGTGGCACCACAAAGGAACCAGAAGAGCCAAAGGGACCCTGAGAAAGCAGAATAGGCTTGCAGCATCTCCATCCCTGACTTCAATCTAGAGTATACACCTAAAGTCACAACAAGACGTGTGGAATTGGCACAGAAATAGGCACAGAGACAACAGAGCTCAGAAGTAAACAAACAGGTACATGGTAATTAATTTACAAGAAAGGAACTAAGAACATACACGCAGGAAAGGACATTCCCCCCCACCCAATAAACCGTGCTGGGAAAAATAGAAACCACACACCAAGGAACAATACAGGACACCATCTTATACCACAGACAAAACTGACCAAAATCCCATAACTTTCCACATCAAGCCCTAACAGTCCTGGGTTCTCGTAAGGCAGACTTTCCGCAACAGCCACACACAGAAAGCTTCTTCCAGATTTCCCTCACAGTTTCCTTCAGCAGCACCACCTCCTTGCAGGTCTTGAGGAAACTAGACTCCCATCAGACTCGACTGAACC
>NW_011379046.1:4562-6434 GCF_000754665.1 Bison bison bison
CTGGAGGGACCTCAGCCCTGTGCCATGTTGATCTCAGGTGTCTGGTCTCCAGGATTGGGGGAGGATGAATTTCTGTTGTTTTAACCCACCCAGCTTGTGATCATTTGTTAGAGAAGCCACAGAGCAACCACACAGACCCTGCTCTTTAGAATCCTATAAGTATGGATATCACTAAAGGCAGATGGAGGGTGGATTACAGAACCTTAGAGTCAGCACTGGGCCCTCAGAATTGCTAAAGGAGTAGCTGGACATCAGAGTTGTTGAGGTGCCAAGTCTGAAGCCTGTCCCTAGGGGTACTGGCTGCACACATCTCAGATTCTTACAGTGGTACATGTGGTGTAACATCTCAGTCCTGACTGAGGATATTTTCTTATCACTGTTCATATTGCTAATTAAGAAGTCACTAGTTACACACGTGAAAACCCAATTAGGATGCTTACTCCAGGGATGAACAGTTCTGAATATGGTCAGTGGTGGGGACTTATGCATGTGAAGCCAGCAGCCCTTCCACACTCCCTACCCCCATACCTCCCAATGAAGGTCTTCAGTGCATAGCTGGGAAACCCCCCCAGAGTCATCTCTAAGTAAACGCTGGCTGACCCCCAGGCTAGCCACTCCTGAACTTCATCCACAGTTTCAGGTAAACACCTGATTATGTGTAAAGACCTCACAGGATGGAGAAAAGTGATTGGAACCCCTCCAGTGATAGCATGCTTACCGAGTTGGCTCCTGTAGGTCAGACAGGATGGTCCTGGCCTGGGTGATCTTCTGAAAGCTTTACACTTTCCTACCGAGTTACTCCTCCTGTCCTGCTCCCACTGCCTGTTTTCTTGCTTCCTCACCTCTGCCTGAAACGATTTCCAACAGCAGGAGCAGGCAACACAGCCCATCCTTAGCAAATGACAGCCTAGCACCTCCTGAAGAACATCCAGCAGAGCCCCACACAGACCAGATCCCCTGAAATGCCATGGCCCCTCACTCTCTTTCACCAAACCGGCACTGCAATGTCTAAGCAGAAAAGACCGCATCAAGTACAGCTGCAGGCACTTGAATGGGTTTATATACACCTCAACCCACACACATGTGCAAAGGGCAGGACAGCCAGGTCAGCCAATCATTGCCCACATGGGCTTGTGGTTTTAGAAAATGGGCCTCATTGTGCTGGTCAAGGTTCCAGGAACACCTGTGGGTTCTGAGGGTAAGGATGGATATGGGGCTGCAGCTCTTGTTTTCTAATAATTTTATCTGGCCCACAACTGGGAGAGTGCTGGGATCCAGCCCCGGCTGATCCAGGGTATTCAAAGGGGAGATGGCGTCAGCAACTATTTTTTTATTTATCAAAGATATAAAGAGTAATAGAATGAGGATAGCTCAGTAGGAAAATTCAGTGGAGAAAAGAGGCTGAGTAGCTTGGTTTACGCGGGAGACCAATAAAACTTCAAGACAAGAAGTTTGCACCACTTACGTAGGCCGCAGGTGCCCTCTCGAATAGCGGAAGGTGCCCCACTCTAGACACCTTCTCGAGTGGGTCTTAGAAGCCCAGGCATAATTAGTAAGCATGGTGGGTTCCGCGCTCCAGATGGAGACTTCAGCCAGAATGTGAAAAGAATGACATGGGGAGACCAAGCATTGGTGAGCAAGGCCCGTAGCTTTATTTTTAACAGGGGGTTTTTATACCCTAAGTTACACATAGAGGATAATAGGGGATGCAAAGTCAGCAGTTTTTGATCCTTATCAAAAAACAGGGTTTCTTTCCTGCAAATTTATCGTATACAAATTGTTTAGGTGATTTACATCATCTTCTGGCCAGAAGGCCTATTAACATTTTATGACTCTTGACAAGGACTTATCAACAAAGACTTATTTTCTCTA
>NW_011379046.1:8604-8972 GCF_000754665.1 Bison bison bison
AGGTGCAGGTTCTGGGAGGGGTTTACCCTGGAGACTGTGGTTATGAGAACCCAGAGGCAAGGTCTGTAAGGTTAGATCACCTCAAGACTGTGGTCCTGATACTTCAGACCAGCGTCAGTGAGGTTGGGTCACCCTTCAAAATGTGGACATGTGACCCCAAGTATACAATCTGGGGGAGATTGTCACCCTGGAGACTGCAGACATGTGGACACCAGGTCCAGGGTCTGGCAGGGGGGTGTCACAATGGAGACTGTGGACATATGACTCCAGGTACAGGGTCTGGGAGAGGTGTCAAACTAGATACTGTGGACCTGTGAACCAAGGTGCAGGGTCTGGATGGGGTCACGTAGGAGACTTTGGATATGTGA
>NW_011379046.1:9072-9512 GCF_000754665.1 Bison bison bison
GGTTATTTGATACACAGAGAATGAGGTGAATGGTGGCCACCAAAGATGTGTCCCTGCAGAACAGTGCCATATTTGGGAAAAGGGTCTTTGTAGATGTAGTTAAGGATATCAAGGTAAGGTCATCTAGGGTTAGGGTGACTTTCAATCCAACTGACAGAGTCCTTCAAAGAGACGAAAGAGGACACAGAGGAGAAACCTTTTAAAGGCAGAGGCAGAGATGGGAGGGAGGGGGGCAATAAGCCCAGGGACCCCTGGAGCCCCTGAAGCTGGAAAAGGCAGGAATGACCCTATCCTGGAGTCTCTGGAGGGACCTCAGCCCTGTGCCATGTTGATCTCAGGTGTCTGGTCTCCAGGATTGGGGGAGGATGAATTTCTGTTGTTTTAACCCACCCAGCTTGTGATCATTTGTTAGAGAAGCCACAGAGCAACCACACAGACCC
>NW_011379047.1:0-606 GCF_000754665.1 Bison bison bison
TGTTGTTGGACCCAGATAAAACTGACTATCTTGAAACTCAACTCACTCTGAACTATCGTTGCCAGTGGAAGTAGCTTTAAACCCTGCATCTGAGAAGACAAGCCTTCTTTTGCTTCAAAACTCTACACTAACCTCACCTAGGACAAATGAGGACTAATATCTTTAAAAGAGATACTCATTCCTCTTAAGACCCACAATAGTGAGCTTTAACTCAACAACAAGGGTCATATCTCAATATAATCCAGGGGAACTGGTGCACATCATTACCAAAGAGGAAATAGCTTATACAATTAAAAAAAAAAACAAACTGCAAGATTTCGTTATTCCATATTAGCAGAACCCAGAGAACATACACAGGAGTGGATTCTAAGGGTATCTCAAAGGAGATCTTTTGGCAATATTAGCACCAAACTTTTACTTATGATGAAAAGGAATAAAAAGCTGGCACACTGACCTGAGTGATATAGATGACTTTGTGCAGCTGGATTAGGATCTGCTGAATAGGATCACTGATCTGACGTACTTTCCTCTGTGACACAACAATTCCTGCAGATGCTGTGGATAAAAAATCTGCAGTTAGTGAAGACCCTGGTTTTCCCCTTCAAA
>NW_011379049.1:0-527 GCF_000754665.1 Bison bison bison
TTTATGGTATTGACTTGTTTGTTTTGAAACATAATTTACTTTCCAGGAATTTAAAATGTACAGAAAACTCCTAGCAATGGGGAAAGGGCTCGCATTTGCCACATCATCTAAAATACTCTATATATTTTATCCAAAATGGGTGCGTTCTCCTGAAAAAAACCTGCACATAATCTCCAAAATCAGGAAATCATATGGTTTCTACAGTATAATGTAATCCACAGCCCCACCTCCCTTTCAGCAATTGTTCAATTGTATGAATATATCTTTTCTTCTCATCCTTTTTTTTTTTGGAACACATGTATACCTGTGGCAGATTCATGTTGATATATGGCAAAACCAATACAATATTGTAAAGTTAAAAAATTAAATTTTTTTTTTTTAAAGAGTGTTACTGAGATTTTCAGTGATTTGCACAAACTTGATGGATTTAAAGCAGACATGGTGAATATGGGATTGGCGTGACCTTTTCTATATGGGTTATTTTTCACTAAAGATGGTTTTAATGTTTTTTCATGATATTCGGGGTT
>NW_011379050.1:0-506 GCF_000754665.1 Bison bison bison
CAACAGCCCTTCATGATCTGACATCAACCTAACTCGCCATTGTAACTGGGTACATCTCCTCCTCCATCTCAGGTTTGATCCGTGGGTCAGGAAGATCCCACTCCAGTATTCTTGCCTGGAAAATCCCATGGATGGAGGAGGCTGGTGGGCTACAGTCTGCGGGGTTGCAAAGAGTCAGACACAACTTTCACTATCTTTCCTCCTCCATCTCTAGACTCCAGCTATTTTAAAGCACTTTCTCAAAAATGCCACACTCCTTTCCTACTGCAGGGTGTGGCTGCGCTTCTAATAAAGTCTTCTTAACCTTCAAGTCTCCCTGGGGAGACTCCTCTAATCCTAGTGCCTCTCACTATGCACTATCAAATATCCCTATTACAGACATTAAGAGCATTTAATGTAATTATGTAACAACTTGTTCAGTCTTTGTGTTCTCAGCAATACTTCACAAGGGAAGAAATTTTTAAAAAGAGGGAAGAAGTAAACAGAAAATGAAAAGGAGGAAGGCC
>NW_011379051.1:0-509 GCF_000754665.1 Bison bison bison
AAAGACACTACTTTAACCTTACAGTCTTCAAAGAATCAAAAACTAAACTACCTAGGAACTTTTCCCACAAAGAAAATCCAAGCCCAGTTGTTTTCATTTTTGAGTTTTAACAATAATCAAGGAAAAAGGAATCCTACTTTTAACACAAAAAGAAAACAGAAACTTCCTTAACTCATTTTATGAGGATAGCTGAACACCAGTACCAAAGCCAAGAAAACAGTACTAAAACTGAAAATTACAATCCAGCCTCACTTAAAACATAAAAATCTAAAAATATTAGCAAATTAAGCAAACTACAGAAAAGGGATAATAATACATCATGACAAACCAGCGTTTATACCAGGGATGGAAGACTGGTTGAACATTCAGTTCAGTTCAGTCGCTCAGTAGTGTCTGACTCTTTGTGACCCCATGGACCCCCAGGCCTCCCTGTCCCATCACCAACTCCTGGACGTCCACCCAAACCCATGTCCATTGAGTCGGTGATGCCATTCAACCATCTCATCCTC
>NW_011379052.1:0-504 GCF_000754665.1 Bison bison bison
TTTCCCTCCATGACAGGCACTGAACAATGTTGAGGAAAAATCAGTTTGGTGCCAGGAAGTAACTGGCAGGATACGCGTGCGCGCGGGGCCTGGGGGCTGAGATGAGGGGTGCGGAGGTATCGGTGCCCTCCCACCCCCGGCCGCTCCAGACCCGGCCGCGATCGCTGAGCGGGGCCATCCAGCCCCCCCGATCCCATTCGCTGCCCAGGCCCGCGCAGCCCCGGAGGTATTGGTCTTCGGGGCCAGCCGCCTCCAAACCCCTGCGGCCCAGGGGCCTCTGAACCTCCTGCGGGCCTAGGCGCAGGGAAACTTGAGCACCCAAATTCCCCAGCACCTCTCCGGTGCCCAAACCCACGAGAAGCCAGGGAGACACGGTCGACGGAGCGCCTCAGCCACGCCCCTTCACACTACCGACGCCCCCCTTTGACCCCACGCCCAACCCCTCCACCTTCCTCGAGAGAGCAGACAAGCCACAGGCAGGCACACAGACAGACACACAGACAC
>NW_011379053.1:0-502 GCF_000754665.1 Bison bison bison
AAGGTGAAGTTTAAAGGCAGATCCCAAGGAGCAGAGCTTGGGACAAAGAAAGTTCAGCAGAGCCTTCAAATTCAACTTCACACACCCTACCCTTTGCTTCCTGCTCAGCCCAGAGTGATCTTACTACCTCCGTCCTGTGTATTTGGGCTTGAGGAGGGGAAAAGGGCAGATCAATCTTCATTTCTAGAAAATTCAACATTAAAACAATTGATAAAGCAGTCCTATAACCCTTAAGAATCCCAAACTACAAATTAACTACAGCCACCAAAGTTTCACAAAAGACTGTGGACACAGATGGGTGGTTTGTCATTAACCCATGAGTTGTTTGAAAGGGGCTGGCACTTCCAAAGGATAAGAAGTTTCTTGAAGCACTTTAGCCAAGATGCAGGGGGGTTTTGTTTGTTTGTTTGTTTTTGTAAGATCTGTAAAGAACATGAAAGAGTGTGGGGTCTTGAGTAAATGTAAACAGCAAGGAGAAGGGAAGAGAATAAATATTTATTGA
>NW_011379054.1:0-509 GCF_000754665.1 Bison bison bison
ACCTTGCCTAAAGGGTGTACTACTGTTTCTCTTGACTATTTGTTTCTTCCTAGTCTCTCATCCCCTCCCTTCCTTAATTAGCAATTGCTTAAATCTGCTTAAATCCCTGAGTTGGAACTTAAATCCTGAGTTGGAAGGTCATAGAAGCTGAATGAAGTCTATTTCTATAATCAAAGAGATGGGGGACACAGAAAGGCTTTGTGCCCAGGTGTTCCACAGGACCCTGCTCTATCAGGCAAAGACTTTGTTCTTTTCTTTCTTGGAATTTCAGACTTGTCTATTCTACTTCCCTTGCATTCATACATTTTAGAATCAGCATGTCAGTATCTACCCGTAAAAGCTTTCTGGGATTTATATTGGGATTGCATTTTGAATTTCTGGATCAAACCTGGGGGAAGAGATGAGGAATGGAGTTTTAATCATTTCTTAACTAAGACAACAATAAAATCCACACCTTTCCTTCCTATTAGAAAGTAAAGCCTGAACACCATAGCTTAGCACTGAACGTT
>NW_011379055.1:0-514 GCF_000754665.1 Bison bison bison
TTGATCAATTATGAGCAAAGTTCCTACAAACATTTGTGTGCAGTTTCTGTGTGGACATAAGTTTTTAATTTCTTTTGGTAAATACCAAAAAGCTTAAATGCTGAATTGTATGGCAAAAATGTGTTTAATTTTATAAGAAACCATCAAACTGTCTTCCAAAGTGGTTGTATCATTTTGCATTCCCACCAGCAATATGTAAGAGTTTCTGTTGCTTCACATCCACATCAGCATTTTATACTGTCAGTATTTCAGATTTTGGCCATTCTGATTAGTATACAATGACAGCTCATTCTTGTTTTAATTGCCATTTACCTAAAGGCATATGGTGTGGAAGATGTCTTCATATACTCATTTGCCATCTGTGTATCTTTTTTGGTTAAGGTATTTGTTAAGGTCTTTCGGCCCATCCTTTTGAACAGGTCTATTTTGTTTTTCTTTATTTGTTGTAGTTCCCCATTTTTGTGTATAGGGTCAATTGTGTTACTAGTATGGTTACTAGAAAGAGCATTGGACT
>NW_011379056.1:0-502 GCF_000754665.1 Bison bison bison
AGCACAAGGAAATATATTCATAGTTTGTGATAAATAATAACGGAAAAGGATATGGAAAATATTGTGTGTGCATGTGTGCATGTTTACATATGAAGGAAAGGAAAGGTAAAAGGAAAGAAAGGAAAGGACAACTCTTGGCAAGCATGTACAGAAAGTGGATCCTTGTGTGTTATGAGTAGATTTTAAAATGGTGCAACTGCTACAGAAAACAGTATAAAGGCTCCTCAGTAAATTAAAAATAGAACTACCACATGATTCAGCAATTCCACTTCTGGATATAAATTCAAAAGAAGTTAACATGGGGTCTTGAGATATTTGCACAGCCATGCTCAAAGCAGCGCTAATCACAACATCTAAGGGTTGGAAGCATCTAAACGTCCATCAAATGTCATATATATACAATGGAATATTATTTAGCCATATAGAGGAAATTTTGCCACATGCTACAACATGCATGATCCTTTAAGACATCACCTAGAGAAGAACATAGGCAAAAACACTT
>NW_011379057.1:0-694 GCF_000754665.1 Bison bison bison
AGGGAAAAGGGAAAGGGAAGTCGCTCGGTCGTGTTCGACTCTTCCCGACCCCGTGGGCCGCGGCCTACCGGGCTCCTCCGCCCATGGGAGTTTCCAGGCGAGAGGACTGGAGTGGGTTGCCGTGGCCTTCTCCGGTGATCCGGGGAGCGATCCGTGCTTTCCCAATAGACGCCGTTTGAATCCACGCGACTGCGTACGTCTTAGGGAATACGGCGACGACGGCGACGACCCAAACGCTCCCGTGAGCACCGTGGAACCGGAGGGTGTGTCCTCGGGATGATTCCCCGGTGCCAGCTTTCCACGGCTCGTACGCGTCCACGAGCCCCCTGCGGTCGGCATGTCATTCGATAGACACGGAACCACGGTTGTCACGGACCGGGGTTGCCTAGGTGCCAGTCGATCCCCAGATGAGTGGAGGGAGGGATGACAGAATCCTTAGGGAACAGAGCGGAGACCCAGAGAATGATTTCCACGAGACGAGGGCGGTGAGACGAGACGAGAAGAACGACGGGAAGTGGTGCCCGGGGAGCCAGACAGGGTCGCACAGGAAAGAAAACGTGTCAGACGAGACGAGAGGGGAGAAGGATTCCAAGTCAGTGGAGCAGCACGGGGGAGACGAGGCCCAGAAGATGCGAGCGGATGCTGGGGGCACGGCACACCTGGACCCGTGAGCGCGCAGGGAGCCGAGAGGGAT
>NW_011379058.1:0-879 GCF_000754665.1 Bison bison bison
CAAAATCTTGATTCAACACATATGACTTTTGTGCACTTTATTTCAAATCTCCATGACAAAACCCTAAGGCGTCCAGGAAGAAAGGAGTAGAGGGGCAGACACAAAGAGCAACCTCTCCCCTTGGTGCCATCGCAACCAGCTGCTTAGTTCCTTCATCTCAAGGACTATCATCTGGGCTTCTCTGGTTTGTCTGATTCTTGTTTCGGGGACCGTTTCTCGTCACAAGGCTGTCAACAGTGGGGGTGGTGGTGTGTGTGGTGGGGGGGGGAGGGGGGGAGCCCGTTCTTTCCATTCCACATGAGACCCAGTGGACAATCCAGGCCCTGCCCACTGCATTGAGTGTGCAGCAACAATATCAACGGTATGCCGGTGAACAATGCGTATTCCTGGAATCCACGTCCGTTGGCTACTGACTGTGTGTGCTGGTGGTCTGGAACCTAGACCTGGAAGCTTTCTGGATGATTGCAAATGACACCAAAGTCTGAGGACGATGGAAGATCTTCACATTTCTGCAAGAGCCACACACCTCCAGAAGGAACCACAAGACTTGCCTGAAATGGTCAAGGTATAAGTATTGGACTCAACATTGGAAGGTCTCCACCTTTGCTATGGAAGTCAAACGATCTTCTTTGAAATGGAAATGGAGCCTACTGAACGTTCACATTCTTCTAGAGCATTTGAAAAGCCCTAACGTGTAGAAATCTGCTGTACGAGTTCCTTGAAAGCAAGACCCTCTATGTATGGATATGTCTTCATGCCTTAGGTTGTGCCTCGAATATAGTGTACCCATCAACCCAGGAAAGGAAAGAATTGAACCGCCAAATATACAAAGAGATCAAAAGTGCCGAGCCAAGTGACCCCTTGAGGCTTCCAAGAGCT
>NW_011379059.1:0-1104 GCF_000754665.1 Bison bison bison
GGACTGACTCTCTAGCTCGATCCTCATGCCCCAGATTCCTCCAGCCCGTATACCTTTCTTTGCAAAAGGAGACATTAAGGCTACCCTTTCTGCTTCAAGGACTGACTCTATAGCTCAGTCCATGTGCCCCAGTGACTTCTCCAGCCAGTGTTCCCTTCTGTGGGGCCCCCGCCCATCCTCCATGCAGCAACTGCACAACCTCTTACAAGGTAAACCTGCTGGGGTCGATCCTGCCCACTAAGGCCAGAATGCCCTGGCCGGCAGGGCCCACAACCATGCTAACAAAATGAAACACAACCCCAATGCTTCGCCGGGTGAGGGCCAATCTGACGGGCCCAGCCCCCAGCTGCTCTCACCTCAGGCTGCTCTGCTTCCAGGACGTGGGCCGAGGCCAAGTCCTTCCTAGTCTTCGCCTTTGCCTTGGGGTTGCAGCGCTGGAATAACGCCCAAAGGCGGGCCCTTCTGCGACCCATCCTCGCGGATAGGGGCAGCCCCGACTCGGGGGCAACCGCTGTTTCACGGTAGGATACCTCGGCTACCGAGCTATCACCACCAATCTCACACTACGACCACCACTCTCACACACACTGCTCTCACACACCACTATCACACACACCGTTCTCACACTATGACCACTGCTCTCACACTATGACCACCAAATGGCATGAAGGCTCCGCCTCCAGCACATCTCCCAGGAGCCCAGAACTGGAACCCACTCAGTCACAAGGGGCTCCGTGGCAACAGGGGGGCTGGGCTCAGGTCCACTGTCAAGGGTGCAGAGAGGGGGGAGGGGCTGCCAAAAAGTCAACAATTGAGTGCACAGTGCAGGAGAAGGCAGGCTGTGCCCACAGCTCAGGCCCCCTGTCAAACACGACCCTGCAAGGTACTGGGTCACAGTCGAACCAACCAGTATAAACTCCTTCAGAAACCACCACCCCTGGGAATGAGCACGTCTTCTAAGTGGGCTTCTGCCCCCTCTACCCCCCAAACAAGCCTCCAGTGAGGCTACTGAAAGGGCAGCCCTGAACTCAAGGGCGTCCCCAGAACCCACTCAGCTGAGGAGGACTCACCACGCTAGCTGCCCCTCACTCTCACCCTGAGCTC
>NW_011379060.1:0-610 GCF_000754665.1 Bison bison bison
GTTTTTCAAAAAAGAGTGATCAGCAATGAAGAATTGAGTTCAAAGTGTCTCGTGTCCAGCTATGAATGTTTTCCTGATATTTCCTCAATAAACCTGCTTAATATTCCTTAAATAACCTAGCTTAAATAACCAGCTAAAGAAGTCAATTAGAGGAGCCCAGTTGTAGAAAAATAAACAGAAGAATTTAACCAAATCTTTTAAAATGCCCATCCACTTGTCTTTCGGAGACATAGTGAGTGCCGCACCATGTCCATTCAAGTGAGTGAACCACTTGTGGTGCTGGGTGAGAGAACCAGAAGGCTCCTATTCTGCCTCTTAATTGGATGACTTACCTAAAAGTCTTTGAGCGTCAGTTTGCTCAAATGTAACATAAATGATGCTACTTACACCTGACTGGACTACATAACATAATGTACTACCCAGCACAAGACATGGCACATAGCAGCCTTAATAAAGGTAATTTCCCCTCCTTCAGAAGGCCTAAGGCAGCCTAGACATCAGTCACCTCCCCCTAAGCAGACCGCATCCCCCATTCCCCATTTGACTGTGTAGCCTCCAGAAGGTGTGCATTCCCGAAGGAATGACCATCACTTTGCCTTAGGCTCTTCCG
>NW_011379062.1:0-953 GCF_000754665.1 Bison bison bison
ACAGGACCAGGCAGAGCTGCTGCTCAGACGTCTCGCCACGTCAGCCCAGGCCGAGGTGCCCATTCCTGTCGGCCGAGCGGGATGCTCCGGGGGAAAGGCAGGGGGTGTATGGGACAACCAGCAAACGCAAGTGGTGTCACCTGCCCATTTGACGCCAAGACAGACAGCTTTGTGGGCCGTGTTTGAGCACAGATGAGCTCAGAAAGATGGTCTTTCCACGTTCCTGCAGGAAGTATGGAACGGTTATAGATTAATATTTTTATTTTTACAGCAAGTTGTCAGGTAAAAGTGATTTTTTTTATGCGACAAGTTGACTTGATGTAAATGGTCAATTCTGTCCATCAACTTGTTATCAACAGTGAAAAACTTTCCAGATGTATGAGTAGAAGTGAAGCTGGAGAGTTTACTTCCTGTAAGAATCTTGTATTTTAATTTGAAAATAATTTTATTTGCATAATCGTGAATTTAAACTGCTATATAAAAACATCCACCACACATTAGGGGAGAAGAGCAGAAACTGAATTCTAGGTTAATGCAGCACATTGACATGAATCCAGAAACTCAGACAAAACGGGTGGAGAACTTCATCAAGTGATGCGTTTGTATATATAGAAACCTTAAAAAAAAAAAAAAAAAAGAAGATCAATTACAGCACTTCATCTGGTCTGGAGACTTGTGTTTAGAAACTGCAGCTTGTTTGTGAATTGCTGTTTTGATTATACAGAGTTCCTGATTCCCAGTAGGAAAAGACTTGAGGCACTGATGTGCATCTCTCGCCCTGAGAGCAGGGGAGGCAAGGGTTGTCAACTTGCGGTATCTCTTCACAGGAAAGGGAGTTGCCACCAGGGCCCCTTCAGAATGTTAGAGTAAATAAGTGAAATCCAGCGTGAATGATCAGGGCCAGTTTGTAAGACTCAACGCTAAGTTATTCTAAGTTTGAGAATATTCAAAAT
>NW_011379063.1:0-530 GCF_000754665.1 Bison bison bison
GGGTGGATATATTGAATTCAAAGAGTTGTAAGGGTAACATGTAGTTTACCTTTGGGTCTTTTGATTTATTTCTAACACCTGCTGCTTAAAAGTCTGTAGAACTGAACTTTTATATGATTTTTTTTTTTTTAAGAAAAGGATTGAAGCTATTTCGATACTAGCTTTTTCCCAAAGAGCACACATACTTCAGGTTTTCTCTTAATATGTGTATAAGAGCATGTAGGGGTGTAATTTTGTTTGTTTTATTTCAGAACTTCTCTTTCTTGAGTCACAAGCAAGCATGTGTCTGAAGTAAACAAACAAAATGGGCATGTGCATTTCTTTTCAAGAAACTAATAGGATTTAGGATCAGTTATCACCAGGCCTTGCCAGTTTGTACTAATGTGTTAACATGTACACAGAGACAAGTCCCAGGCAATAGAAGGAGCTTTAGCTTCATTCTCACTACAGCCCAGACCCTGCTTTTATGCTTCTAATTTTAGTTGGGGAAAATCCAACCAGTACTTCTGGGTGTGCAATGCTGTGGAGAA
>NW_011379064.1:0-1051 GCF_000754665.1 Bison bison bison
AAGAAGTGTGCAGGATTTTTTTTTTTTAAGAAAAATGTTCGAAGTGAGGGAAACAGGAAACCCAGAGGTGCCCCTGTATTTTGGGGAAGGCCTTAGGAGGTCACTTGGAAATGCTGCTGGATGTGCGGGAGGGCGGCAGATGGGCTGTGCAGGCTTGTCCTTTGCATGGATGTTCTTGTGTGTGGAAACCCAGCTCGGAGCCATCTCCTGATGTGTAAGAATTTCGCAGACAAACCTTGAGCTAAGCAATGCATTTTTTCCTAAGAAAATGTTTGTCTTAAGCGATGTAAATATCCTATGTATTTCCGCTAGACTCTGGCTTCAGGTCGGTTCCCCCAAAAGGCTCAGAAGCGATTTGAACAAAACAGCATGTTTTCCTCCTAGCTTGTTCTCCTTATCTATGTTAAGGAAATGATATATTTGCCTGCAATACTGCCTTTCTTCAAGATTCATGTCAATCAAGTTTTGGCCCGGGATGACTCACCTGCTGCCAATATTATCTCAATGCATGTCGTGGGGGAAGGGCCTGGTGCCATTCCCTGAAACAGTTCTTTCTTTCCTTAGCTGACTGCTAGTGCCTGTAGAATATCTGGCTAAAGACCAGCAGGGGGTACTCTTACTACCCCCCCACCCCGCCTCAAGTCTAAGTCAGCAGCTTTCTCTATCTCTTTAATACTTTAATAACACTTGATGACACAAAAGCTCTGAGCGATCAAATCATATCAAATCTTCATTTCAGATTGAAGATGCATTCCATGGTATTGCCATCTTAAGTCTTTCCATCGTTATGGAATATCTGTCCATGTATTCAGGATAGTTTTCAGCCAGGGTGTATAATTTCCAGTGTGCCAGTCTTGTCATCCTCGTTACATCCATGGCAAAGTGTTTTATTCATGTTGATATTATTGAAAGGGAACTTTTTAAAATTCCTTCTCAGATTATTATCTGCTAATGTATACAGATAAAACTGTGTAATCATTCATTTTTATCAGTTTGGACAGCTTGATAGTTGTCTTTAATTTCTTTACTTTCTGACACTTTAAGATTATCC
>NW_011379065.1:0-543 GCF_000754665.1 Bison bison bison
CAGGTTACAAACACAGTTCGACAAGTGGTCTGTCAGCCCGTGAACAACTCGAGAGGCAAGTGGAGTTCCATTCCTCCACACAAGACGAGACCTGATTTTCTGTACCAACTCTGCAGGGAAACTGCGATCCGAGTCAGTACCAGCGACAGGAAACCCAGGAGAGGAAACATGAGGTTCCTGCCTCCACTCGAGATGAGGCTCTCATCCATTGCACCAAACCCAGTGGAGTCCAGAGAGGCCCCTCCCAACTCCACAGTACCCCTGACTTCTCAGAGGCACCCGGAGAAGCTCCATGAGGTCACCGGCACATGTCGAGGGAACCCAGGGTTTCCTGCCACAATGGGAAAAAGACCTCGAGAGTCCTACTTCAACGTGTCTTGAAGCCCGAATCTGCTTCCATGGCTCTATAGAAATGACACGCACCCCCTCGCCACGCACATGGAGACCTGACTTCCCTGGCGCCATAAGAGAGGCTCCCTGAGCTCCCTGTCGTACCTCGTGAGAAACCCCACACTGACGCCGCAGCTCGAGAAAACCCACCAT
>NW_011379066.1:0-687 GCF_000754665.1 Bison bison bison
ACGGAGACCTGATTCTCTCTGTGCAGCTTTGACGCTGTCGTTCAAACAACAAATTGAGAATCCACACAATGCTCTCCCTTACCACTGAGAGAGTTATCATTGCTGTAGCCCTTCGCAGTTTCTGGAAATCGGCACACAAACACTTCTCCAAGTAGGCCTGGGTTCAAGTTCAGATGAACATGCAATAGCGGAGCTGAGGCCAGTAAGGCACCAGTCAGGTGTCACACACTCTGACAGCCTGCTCCTCCAGGGACAGTAAGGCCTCTATTTCCCTTCAGGAGGCTCGCTTGCCTTACTTCCTGTGAACAGCGTTTCCCAGCCTGGGCGGAAAGCAGTTCCTGGAGATCTTTTCTCAGGGGCTGTTTCCCCGGAGTTGGGGCGGACCTCGGGGACCCAACTCACAGGGGAAGGCAAAACCAAATGGACAGGTCTATGCTCTGTAGGAGATCTCTAGTGAACTGCCGGGGTCCAGCCCCAGCTGATCCAGGGTATTCGAAGCAGAGACGGCGTAGGCGAGGGTCAGGGAACAACTGCTTAATTAAACGTTAATTAAGGATATAAAGAGTAATAAAATGAGGATAGCTCAGTAGGAAAATTCAGTGGAGAAAAGAGGCTGAGTAGCTTGGTTTACGCGGGGGACCAATAAAACTTCAAGACAAGAAGCTTGCACCACTTACGTAGGCCGCA
>NW_011379067.1:0-656 GCF_000754665.1 Bison bison bison
ATTCCTTAGTTTCTGATTTTTCATTGTTAGTGTATAGAAATGCAAATGATTTCTGTGTATTGATTTTGTACCCTGCAACTTTGCTAAATTCACTGATTAGCTCTAGTAATTTCTGATACTATCTTCAGGGTTTTCTATGTACAGTATCATGCTATCTGCAAACAGTGAGAGCTTTACTTCTTTTTTTCTGATCTGGATTCCTTGTATTTCATTTTCTTCTCTGATTGCTGTAGCTAGGACTTCCAGAGCTATGTTGAATAATACTGGGGAAAGTGGGCACCCTTGTCTTGTTCCTGATCTTAGCATGAATGCTTTCAGTTTTTCACGATTGAGAATAAGGTTTGCTGTAGGTTTATCCTATATGGCCTTTACTATGTTGAGGTAGGTTCCTTCTATGCCCATTTTTTGAGGAGTTTTAATCATAAATAGGTGCTGAATTTTGTCAAAGGATTTTTCTGCATCTATTGAGATTATCATGTGGTTTTTATCTTTCAATTTGTTAATATGGTATATCACAATGATTGATTTGCACATATTGAAGAATACTTGCATCCCTGGAATAAACCCAACTTGATCATGGTGTATGAGCTTTTTGATGTGTTGCTGAATTCTGTTTTGCTAAAATTTTGTTGTAGGATTTTTGCATTCTATGTTCA
>NW_011379068.1:0-506 GCF_000754665.1 Bison bison bison
ATGATATGTGTAAGCAAATAATTATTTATGAATAGAAAAAATGTTATATTCTTTTCATAAGCATCTGAATAGAAAATTTACAAGTTCTCATTGTTTATGACCTACAAAATTTCGTTCCGGCGGTTTGCTCTAAAAGAGATGAAATTTTACCTGTGTTACATAAGGTTGCTAGGGAGTGGGAAAAGCGGTCTTTGGACAAACTGATGCAGAAGCTGTTTCTTAATTGTATATGGATTCCTCACATGACAGAATCTATATTTAAAAACAAAAATGACATTTTAGGAGATAAGCTCAAGTTTCTACTTCTCATATATAAAAAAAACCACAATGAAAATAATAACCAAGATGAATTTTCATTTTCCATCAACATTATTTCCATCCCTTAGGCAAGCAATATCTGCAAACATTTAAAACAGAGCTCAAGGGGAAATGTACAACCTTGAAAACTGAGTGTACACAGAATATTGTAATATTTGGTGTAAAAGTTACAGAGTATTAGCTATGCA
>NW_011379069.1:0-657 GCF_000754665.1 Bison bison bison
AAAACCTGAGAATGTTCTCCAATTATCAGTGGACACCAAAGCACAGTTTCAGTAAGCTCAGAGAGCATCAAATGGAATAAATACCAAAAAAATATATATACCTAAGGGTATCATACTCGAATAAAAAGAAAAGATAAATTATTAAAAGAAACCAGAAAAAAAAGACATCATTCCTATAGGGGAACAAAGTTATGAATTATAGTAATTCCTTATCAAAAACCTTAAGTGTAAGAAAAGAGTAGAGTGAAATGTTTGAAGTGTTAAAAACAAAACAAAAAACTACCAAACTATTTTCTGTACTCAATGATATCATTCTTCAAAAAAAAGGAGGAGAAATAATTTCTCAGATAAATACTGAGTGAAGTAATCATCAGTTGATGTACCTAAGAGCAAGAAATTTTAAAAATTCTTCAGAAAAAAAAAGAATATACATACAGATCAGAAACTTGATAATAAATCTAGGCATGTAAAGAAAGAATACTAGAGAAAAATAAAGACAAAATAAAATACTTCTTTTTAAAAAATCTAAATAGCTTTTTAAGTCATATAGTAACTACATGTTGAGTGATTATAGGATATCACTAAGTGAAATCAGAGACATTGATATCACAAGGTACAGGAGAGGAAACTAGAATTAACCTGCTATAAAGTCTTTGC
>NW_011379070.1:0-640 GCF_000754665.1 Bison bison bison
CTAGAAATGTGGAATTCTCACATGAAAGTATAGATACAATATTTTCTGTGTAAAATGTGGAATTTTTCATGTTAGAGATATGAAAATCGGGATGCAGATTCTTTGACAGGAAATACAAAAATGGCTATTTCACATATCAAAATATAGTCACAGGTTTTTCTCACATGAAATATGGAATTTTTTCATATTTCTCATTTGAAAATCTTTGTGCTGTCTTTCCTTCATGAAATATTGAATACTGTCTATTTCACATTTGAAAAAAGTGCATTCATTCTCCTACAAGAAATGTAGAATTTTCCCACAGATTTTTCATGCTTGAGCTCTGAAATTCTGTATATTTCCATCAAGAAAGCTTGAATGAAGGTCTTCTGATATGAGACTTGGAATTCTGTGTATTTCACATTTAACAATCTGGGGAGAAATGTTCTCATATGAAATATGAAATCTCGACTGTTCACATATGAAACTTTTTCTAGATTTGTACACATGAAACCTATATGCAGGTTAGGAAAAAACAGTTGGAACTGGACATGGAACAACAGACTGGTTCCAATTAGGAAAGGAGGACCGCACACCCTATATATTGTCACCCTGCTTATTTAAATTACATGCAGAGTACATCATGTGAAACAGTGGGCTG
>NW_011379071.1:0-708 GCF_000754665.1 Bison bison bison
ATAAGAATTACCGCCCCTATAACAACGAGGAAGAAAAAATCAGGATGCTCAGTAATCTGCTCTCCTCATTCACAAGCCAGGTGATTCCTCCCACCGCAGTCAAAAGACTACAGGTCATTAACCTTCTGCGACTCTTCAGAAACGTCAGTGTCACAGTCTGTCAGGCCCCTCAGATGAATACGCCCAAATACCAACTGGTCGGCCCCCTACTTCCAAACCTCTGCCTGTGGTTTTGAGTGTTGTCAATCCTGTGACGACCACTCCGTGGTACCAAGTTTGACCCTAAGGAACGATGCTTGTCTCTTCCTCTCGCTGGCCACGAAGCTACAGGCTCCTTGAGGTGCGACCATGAGCAACACCCAGTCATACTGTCCACACACCAGACATGCCCTTGTCACACTCGACAGCGCTGAGGGGAGCTGCCCGGGGGAGCAGCCTACCTGTGGTGGAAGGGAGCCCCTCGCAGTCTCGTCTGGTCCACTTCGGCTCTCAGGGTTTCCAGGTTTAGAGTCAGCTGGTCCTACGAAACAGCAAATGACACAGCCTGCACCACTTGCTTTCTGGATGTAAAGTGACTTGCACCAAAATGTGCAGAACAGGTTACATCAGTAGGTATCAACTCCCAACATTGTAATTCTGAGAAAATGTTCTCTAAGTGTCCCTAGCAAATAGAAACACTCAGAACAATATTAACCCTTATAAACCATA
>NW_011379072.1:0-605 GCF_000754665.1 Bison bison bison
AAAGTACAAACAATATACTTACTAAAAATCAAGTACAGAATTCTCATTAAAAAAAAAAACCAACCAAAAAAACTTCTACTCATCTGCTCTGAGATATGCATAACCAAAATAGCAGTCTAAGCAACCTTTGTTGAATGACATTAGAACAATCTTACTGCTAAAAATGAAATAATCAATAAGTCAGTGAGATTTAAAAAAAAAACCCAGTCCTAACATGAAAGTGTTATAGCTCAATTCCAAGATGACCTATCAACTGAGAATGACCTATCACAGAGGAAAAGCAGTAAAAACAAAGATCCTTTATTAGAGAAAGAATTCACAAGTTTAAAATTTGAAAAATAACTATTATTCTTCAAAGGCATTAACTTTATTTAAAGAAGAAAGGGAGTCCAGTGGTTAAGACTGGAGTGGCAGTGGTTAAGACTCTGCGCTGCCAATTCAGGGTACACAGGTTTGATTCCTGATGGAGCAACTAAGATCCCACATGTTGTACACATGGTATGGCCAAAAATTTTAAATAAGTAAATAAATGGAAAGGGGGATAAAATTCAGATCAAAAATGTCCTGGAATCAAAGAAACTAAGGTCAGTATATTGTCCTTTGTG
>NW_011379073.1:0-712 GCF_000754665.1 Bison bison bison
GTGAGGCATTTGGGGTTATTTCTGATTTACTGTAGTGATAATTATATCCCATAAACATTTCTTCCCTCATCATCCTGGGTCCCCACATAGCTCAGTTTCTACAGAGTAGCACGTAGCACTGCCCAAAGTAATTTTAAAGATGAATACCAATTTTCATGTTGTCTCTCAAAGAAAAATCACAGGGGATCCAATTCAGAACTCATAACATTACCTACCAGATCCCCTTTCTTCATTCCCCAGTTCTCTCACACTGTATAACTGCTGGAAAGGCAGTTACAGTCTGAACCTCCAGACTGCCTACACGCCAAAACCCTGCAGCTCTCCTGTCTCCATATGCCCCCCACTGGCTCCTTGCTTTAGAGATCACCGCAGCATCGTGGGCTGGTCCTTCCCCTGGCCCTCACCACTCTGGTCTGGCTTCTCTATCATTCTAATAACCCATCCCCAAAGGAAAGAAGTCTCATATTATGTTAGTTAGAAATATGGACTGTGCAGAAACAGGCGGAGAGGAAATCTGGGAACATTCATACATGAATACACTTTATTCACTTATTTGTAAATTAAGATTTCTGATTGATTTTTTTTCTTTTTTTCATTTTGAGTAGTTCCCCCCTCCCCTTGAATGATAGTGTCCAAAGTGAGATTGATGAGCGCTGAAAAGATCTGGTAACAGTGAATAGTTTTTGTTTATTTAAAAATCTTTGGTTTGGCT
>NW_011379074.1:0-515 GCF_000754665.1 Bison bison bison
GTAATCAGTGCATGATCAGTCCCGAGATCAGTGCACGATCAGTCACGTGATCAGTGCATGATCAGCCACATGATGAGTGCATGATACGAAACGTGATTAGTGCATGATAGCCACGTGACCACTGCATGATCAGGCATGTGATCAGTGCATGATAAGCCATGAGATCAGTGAATGATCAGTCACGTGATAAGTACATGATCAGTCACGTGATCAGTTCCTGATAGCCACGTGATCATTGCCTACAATTACATCATCAGTGCATGTGCAGTCACGTGATTAGTGCATGCACAGTCAGGTGATCATTGTATGATTAGCCACGTGTCAGTGCATGATAGGCACGTGATCAGTGAATGATAGCCACGTGATCAGTGCATGATCAGCCAAGTGATCAGTGCATGTGCACTCACGTGACCAGTGTATGATCAGCCATATGTTCAGTGCATGATAGACAAGTGATCAATGCATGATAGCTAGTGATCAGTGCATGCACAGTCACATGAGCAGTGCATGATCAG
>NW_011379075.1:0-595 GCF_000754665.1 Bison bison bison
ATTGTAAACTTTCCAATAAAACAATTCTCTTTAAAATCTAAAAACAGAAATAGAAATTCATTAAGCCATATCCTCATTGCCTTCGATGGTACTAAGAACAAGAAAACCCATTTACACATCAGTGTTTAGAATTTGTGGCAAACACAATAAGATTATGAAAAAAAATAGAAATATGCCATTATTTGTAAAAATATGGACAGCAGAAATATTTTTGTAAAAAACATTTTATTTCTATAAATAGTAATTTTACTTAGAATGTTTTGGCAACATTAATAAAACAGTAAATTTTACCTGAAAGAACAAGCAAAGTAGACAAGGAATTCACAAAGAGCAATAACAAAATAGTGATCTTGACAGATATTCAATACATTTGTAAACAAAACAAAGTGTCATTGCCTGAAAAAAATCAGAGGTATCAACAGAAAACAGAGGAAGCTCCTGAAAGAACTCAACTCACTATTAACTATATTTATTTGCAGGCACAGAAACTGACTCAAGCTAATTCTAAGACGCAAAGCCCTGATGTTATATCTCTTCTCAGTGTGTGTGTGTGTGTGTGTGTGTGTGTGTGTGTGTGTGTGTGTGTAGTAGTAGT
>NW_011379076.1:0-655 GCF_000754665.1 Bison bison bison
ATTTATTATTTAAATTTATACAGAGACCTAAACTAAACATTACACCTAAATTAACATATCCCAAAATTTATGTTGTTAAAATGTAAATTTTAAAAATTTAAAAAATTAAATTGACAACTGCTTGACAATTCTTTTACCATAAAACCCCCCATAGGTGTAATTGGGGTAGCCAGACAAAAAAATTGGTTTTATAACAAAACGGCCCCCTAGAGTGGGTCCATCTTCCCGCTCAAACTAAAAAGGTAGTGGCTTCTTATCCGGGATTGATAGCTACTTTGATATTAAAAGAAAAAAGCGGAGCATTAAATTATTTGGTAAAGAGCCATCAGAAATTGTAATTCCATATAATAAGGAACAACTTGATGCTCTTCTAATGTTTGATGAGGACTGGCAGATTGCCGTAGGAAACTATTTTGGTCAAAATTTTTGCATCATTTACCTTCGCATGTTTTTGCTGAATTTTATATCCAGACATCCAGTTATTTTCCCTGTCAGATGTAAACAATCTCCTATTCCAAATGCTGACGGGTCAGCAAATGATAAAGCCTCCATAGTCACTAAAAATCAACCAAAAGGTTTTAGAAACACGGGAAACTTCAGCTCAAAGAGCTGAAATAACAGCAGTCATAGAGGCTTTTGCTGTGTTTGGAGATGA
>NW_011379077.1:0-619 GCF_000754665.1 Bison bison bison
AAAAAGACAAGCCATTAGCCAGATTCATCAAGAAAGAAAGGGAGAAGAATCAATTCAACAAAGTAGAAATGAAAATGGAAAAATCACAACAGATGACACAGAAATAGAAAGGATCCTGAGACTACTATCAGCAGCTATATGACAATAAAATGGACAACTTAGAAGAAATGGACAAATACTCAGAAAAGTATAACCTTCCAAAACTGAACCAGGAAGAAATAGATAATCTCAACAGACCCATCACGAACACAGAAGGCAAAACTGCAATCAAAAAGCTTCCAACCGCAAGAAAAACTAAGCTCAGGACCAGATGGCTTATTCACCCACCTGGTTACCTTGGCCACCTGGAGAAAACAAAAAAATGAAGTACAGAGTGGCGGTTTGTTTGGGGAAGAGGGTGAAGATGGATGGGAACAATGGCTTCAGGAGAAGGGGTGTGGGCGGAGAAGGGGTAAGGGCCTGGCAAGGACAAGGGGAGGGTCTTATGGGGCGGTCTCAATGGGCAAAGGGGCCTTGCATGGGTTCAGCTCACCTTGACACTTCTTTGGACATCTGTTGACAGGAGCTTTTCATCTTTTCCTCCTGGGTATCTAGAGTCTGCTGTTCCACAACTTCTCTA
>NW_011379078.1:0-757 GCF_000754665.1 Bison bison bison
GTGATGTATCATTAGAGTCGTCTCAGTGAAAGCAGGAACTCTGTGTCTTCTTCTCTCCGCCTTCTATTCCCTGAAACTTCTTACATGCCCCCTAGCTCATCGTAGGTGCTCAGTATTTACTTAGTGTGTGAAAGACAGAAAAGCTCTTGGAAGCCTCAAGGGGTCACTTGGCTCGGCACTTTTGATCTCTTTGTATATTTGGCGAGTCAATTCTTTCCTTTCCTGGGTTGATGGGTACACTATATTCGAGGCACAATCTAAGGCATGAAGACATATCCATACATAGAGGGTCTTGCTTTCAAGGAACTCGTACAGCAGATTTCTACAAGTTAGGGCTTTTCTAAATGCTCTAGAAGAATGTGAACGTTCAGTAGGCTCCATTTTCATTTCAAAGAAAGATCGTTTGACTTCCATAGCAAAGGTGGAGACCTTCCAACGTTGAGTCCAATACTTATACCTTGACCATTTCAGGCAAGTCTTGTGGTTCCTTCTGGAGGTGTGTAGCTCTTGCAGAAATGTGAAGATCTTCCATCGTCCTCAGACTTTGGTGTCATTTGCAATCATCCAGAAAGCTTCCAGGTCTAGGTTCCAGACCACCAGCACACACAGTCAGTAGCCAACGGAGTGGATTCCAGGAATACGCATTGTTCACCGGCATTACCGTTGATATTGTTGCTGCACACTCAATGCAGTGGGCAGGGCCTGGATTGTCCACTAGGTGCATGTGGAATGGAAAGAAGGGCTCCCACTCCCCCCC
>NW_011379079.1:0-2469 GCF_000754665.1 Bison bison bison
CAGAAAAATAGTAACCACAAAAAGTTTCCCAAATTTGTCATTTTAAGTGAAATATAAACATCTTCTAGGGCTTCTCTGGTGGCTCAGTGGTAAAGAATCTGCCTGCCAATGCAGGAGACACAGATTAGATAACTGGTGTAGGAAGACTCCACACACAGTGGACCAACTAAGCCCGTGCACCACAACTACTGCGCTTGCACTCTAGAGCCCGGGCCAATAATTAGTGCACCCACACCCACAGCTACCAAAGCCCCCATACCCTAGAGACCATGCCCCGCAGCAAGAGAAGCCCCCGCAATGAGAAGCCTAGCACAACCAGAGAAAAGCCATGCAGCACAAAAGACCCAGGAGAGCCTAAAGAAATAAACAATTTAAATGTCTTCTGTACTATCTGCTAATATTTAGTTCATTTCAAGTCAACTACATTACATTATTCCTATTGACTTTTTGTTTATTGTGTGCTTCAAACTATCCCCTTCAAACAGAATAAAGGTCATTCCTCAGTCTCAATTCTCCAAAAATACCATCTCTCTCTACACAAAAACCTGACGTAGAGGTCAGTCAACCTCTTAACCAGGGATAATCTCTTGATACTAAATGCAAAGTTTCAACTCATCCTTTATTTTTCTCAACAGCACAAACTATCAGGCAACAATCTATTACAAACAATAATATAAAAAATCAGTCTACGTAACTTGTGGAAATGAAAAAAAAAATTGAAATTGGCTTTACAATTTTAGATTAAGAAGAACTCAGAAAAGGAAGGAAATAAGTATAACTCAAAGTGAGTGCACAGAAGTTTGAAAGTTACCCAAGGAAAGGAATGAACAAGAGAGATTTATGGAACACCAAACATTTGAGTTATACTGAAAGCTCTGTTTATACCATTTTGTTAACCATTTCATAAACAGTATCTTCAAAATGCTAACAGCTTTATCAGGACTTCTTTATTTTCTGAGCATAATCTTCTCATTTCATATAATGTCACTATTGTCATCCAGAACAATATCCATGTCTCACTAAACAGAAAAAAAGAAGTCACAAACTTCACAATTTAATTGTACTAGTAAGTTGTTTATTTAACCACTCATTTGACTATATTTGTGTGCAGTCTTTATATTGCCATGCAATAATTACATATATTACTCTATGAATTCACTCATTTAGACATGAGGTTGAAAGCTGACAATGAGATTTTTATAACATGTAATAATACACTGTAACTAAACTGTAACTTACTTGATAAGTTATGATAGAAAATTGCCAAGAAAAAGCTATTTTAGTCTGTGCACATTTTAAAAGAAAATAAATTAACCATTAGTTACATATATTAACCACAGTTAAGACAATATTCAAAGCAAAGGTCATGTGAGATGAGAATATCCATTAAAAAAGAAAATGTAACAGGTAACATTACTACTCTGCTGCTTCTCAACTATTTAATCAATGTCTAGGACTCTACATTCCCCTTATAAGATTGGCAAAGCACAGTGACAACTGTCAATACTACAGTTAAGGAAAACTGTGATCTTTACTTGCCTCAGAAGTTCTCAAACCAACTGGACCACAAAATAAATTTTTATAAAACATACCTACAAATATCCTGCAGCATAATGTTCTTCAGATAATCATGTTGGGAAACCCTTCTCTACCCTGCTTACTGAGCTGCTGTCAGTCCCACAGTTCAACCAGCCAACTTCCAGGGGTTTAAATTATGCATATTCCTGAACCACCAAATTTCAATTTGAATTGTTCTTCAATCTCTTGCCAAACACTCTTCCCACTCTACAAAAGAAGGTGTACTCCTTAATTCTGATACGTGGACCAAAGACCAAACTTGTCTTTCCTGTATCATCTAGATACTTTCAAAAATCCTTAACTTTCAACTAAAAAACACATAAAAGTCTCTTAAGTTTCCATTTACACTTTTGAAATTAAGAAATACAACCTATAATTCTTCAGATCATATCATTCAAATTGATGGGATGAGCTTAGAGCTAGGAAATGTAAGTTGTGAAACAGCATCTATTACTTAATTTTACATACTTCAAGAAGACAATACATTTCCCATTTAATATCACAAGCCTTCATAAATTCACCAATAGTCTCTCAATATAAAATTAGTTTAAAAGGTTATACATATTTTACTATAAATGAATGAACCACTTACAAATCCTCAAAGCAAGTAAAAATTCTACACTGGAAGGATTTTTTTTTTCTCATACCATAGCTACCTAGTTTCAATACTATAAAAGGACACCACTCCCAACCTTAAATGAGGTATCATAGAAAAGAGTCAACAAAAACATACAGTAATATTCTAGGTACCAGGAAGTGAAGAGGACGACAGAATCTAAAGGAAGTGTGAAAGATCAAACTGGCAGATGAAAAATATAAAGGTAAAAAAGGGATAAGGAAACAGATCAAGATGCAACAATTACAATTACAAAAATACCTACTGAGATCCTT
>NW_011379079.1:4419-5337 GCF_000754665.1 Bison bison bison
CAGTGTTCTTGCCTGGAGAATCCCAGGGACGGGGAAGCCTGGTGGGCTGCCGTCTATGGGGTTGCACAGCTGGACACGACTGAAGTGACTTAGCAGTAGTAGCAGAAACTATATAAATGCAAAGATATAAAAATAGATTATCTAACATTTTTTACATACCTGTCACAGAATCTGATCTGGAATGCTCTTCACTGTCTGAATCCTCCAGTAAATCATCACTTAAAAAAGACAAATTAAAAATTTCCATTTCAAAATAAAGTACACATGAGAAAGCAAAGTATAATGTTACAACCACTGTTTCGTGTCTAAAACTTAAGCATCACACAACTAGCTTATGTAATATATAAGTTGACTGAAACCCTGATTACACTAAGTGAATCATCTTAAATCATTAAATAAATGCTTGCCTGAAATAAAGCGTGGTAATCTCTGAAAATTTATAGTAGAATCTGTAGGATTTTGACAACTGAAGAGGCGTAGACAGGGATAGTTTGGGTAAATAAAATGAAACAAAACAAAACAACAGCTAATAAAATCAAACACAAGCTTCCAGTAGTAAAATTTTAATAAACACTCTATTACTAGGTACGGGCTTCCCTGGTAGCTCAGATGGTAAAGTGTCTACCCGCAATGCAGGAGACCCGGGTTCAATCCCTGGGTCGGGAAGATCCCCTGGAGAAGGCAATGGCATCCCACTCCAGTACTCTTGCCTGGAAAATTCCATGGACTGAGGAGCCTGGTAGGCTATAGTCCATGGGGTCAGCAAGAGTCGGACACGACTGAGCGACTTCACTTTCACTTTCCCAGGTGGCACTAATGGTAAAGAACCTGCCTGCCAGTGCGGAAAACAGAAGTGACACAGGTGTGATCCCTGGGTCAGGAAGATCCCCTGGAGTTGGGCATGGCAACCCACTCCAT
>NW_011379080.1:0-1694 GCF_000754665.1 Bison bison bison
GAGGTGGGAATCCTCTCTTGTCTTCTGAGGTCACCTTCATTTTGCCTGCCCCCAACCCATCTCAAAGAGCAGCTCTTGGCAGTGGTCCCAGAGAAAATCATTGATGCCAGAGGCACAGGAACCATCTGCCTGTCAAGGAGGGTACATTCCAGCATCTCTACTCCTTCCTGGGAAGATGAGGCCAGGGTTGCAAAGCACCTCTCACAGGACAAGAGGGAGGGAAAGCGGGGTGTGACAGTGCCTGAAACCTGGCTGATTTTTTTCTCTTTACTTGGAATCTGGCCCAGGACATTTTAAGGCTTCTCAGAGGGACTGAAATCCATGCTTTATGGTGAAGACTCTCAAATTCAGCTTCTCCTTGCCTGCCTAACCTCCTGGGGTAGACTGTACCTACTATCTTACATGAGCAGCACAATAGCCTTGTGCCCTCTAGGACAAGTGTCATGTGAGCATCCAGAAAGCAAAGAGAAGTGACTCTTGTTCCTAATGTGGAAAGAGCAGGACTTCCTATGATACAGCTGGTGTTTCCTGAAATAGAACAGGATTTGAGCAAACGGTTTTCACTAGGCGGGCAGGAAAAGCCGAGTGTGGCTTGATGTCTCATTAGTGGTGACTCAGACCCTCACTCCTGGGTGCCTGCTCATCCTGGTTGGGTCTGACTCTTCCAGTCACCAGGCTCAACAGCCAGATTCCCTCTTTGCCAGTGCTTGTTGTCCTGCCAGCCTATTTGATTTCCTGGGGAGGCCATGCCCCTGTCCTTCTTCTTATGTCATTTACACTCAGTTCCAGTTTCTATTTTGAAGTTGGCTAGGTCTTGGTCAAACACTCCTGTTGGGAACACCTTCTGTCCACCTCTGCTCCATATGGGAGAGATGGTGATTTATATTTATCTCAACCAGAGGCAGGACTTTTTTTGGAGCTGTTTTCAAATCTGGGGAATATGCCCAGCTGCTACCAGAATTAGTTGGAGAAAAGTGTACCACAGGTGTCAGTTCAGCCAAGATTGCATCAGACATGCTGCATCAAAAAGACTCCATTCCTCAGACTTTCCATCCTTTCTCAAATCAACCCTCATTCAGTCTATAGGTAGTGAATCCTGACTATGAACCAGACACTGTGCTGGGGCTACAGACAAGGGAAAAAAAAAACCCAGTCTCTGATGCCCAGATTATGCTCCAACATGGAAAGCATTTCACAGAGTTACTATCAAAACACTGTGAGAGTCATAGAGAGAGGCAGCATGAGCAAGCCCCTATCTGTCTCTCCAGCTTGGCCCTTGGCACTCCTAGCCTCCTCACCCGGCTTTGGCTTCTGTGATCTTCATTCAGTTCATGTGAAGCTCTGTGCTCCTTAGAACAATAGCTTCGGCATCACCTTAAAGCTTGAGAGATACACAGGATATGGGGGCCCATTCCAAAACTGTTGAATCAGAACCTACATTTTAACAAGATTCCCAGGTGATATGCATGCACTTTAAACTTTTAAGATGCATTGATGTAAGAGGTTAGTAGCAGTGAATTGTTAAGCTGGCATCTGACTCATTACCATCCTCTCAGTTTGGTTGTGTGTGCATGCTAAGTCACTTCAGTCAGGTCTGACTCTTTGTGACCCTATAGACTGTGGCCCGCCTGGTTTCTCTGTACAAGAAATTCCTCAGGCAAGAATACTACAGTGGGTTGCCATTTCCTTCTCCA
>NW_011379081.1:0-2641 GCF_000754665.1 Bison bison bison
TATCATGTATGAAATGAGTAGCCAGTCCAGGTTCAATGCACGATACTGGATGCCTGGGGCTGGTGCACTGGGACGACCCAGAGGGAGGGTATGGGGAGGGAGGAGGGAGGAGGGTTCAGGATGGGGAACACAGGTATACCTGTGGCGGATTCATTTCAATATTTGGCAAAACTAATACAATATTGTAAAGTTTAAAAATAAAATAAAATTTAAAAAAAAGTTAAAACATCGGCAAGTGTTCATCACCTGATGAATGGATAGAACAAAATGTGCTGTATCCACATTATAGAATATTACTTGGTGATTAAAAACCTCAGCTCTCAATTTCTCCCTGGGGAAGGAAAGAATCGATCCGTGCACCTAACACCTCAACTTTTCAGAGGCTTCTCAAAGAACTAGAATCTATCTTATCAATCACTACTGAAAACTGAGATCACTGAGAAATCTGTAATTATATAAAAAAACAATAAGAACAAAACCCCAAAACCACAACAAAAGACACTGCATTTCCAGAGATATTTCCTCTCTCTTGACACTCTCTCCTCTCTTTGTCCTCTCTCTCCTCCTCTTTTTGTATCTGCTTACATGCCTTTGTAGCACGGGCATCTCTGTGGGCATGGTTTCTTTGTCTCTACATCTTTTCTTCTATTTTTTCCATTATGTCTTTCCATTTTTTCCCTCTTTTCTCCTGTCTTTTTCAATTACATTTCAATCTGTCTTTCTGGAAATTTATATTGTTATATTAATTTTACCCAAGCAAAATGACATATATTCAAAGTTATTTATTTGCAGCACAGATTATAATAGGAAAAAATAAATAACATTATTTTCATCGCTTTACCTCTTTCTCCAACTTTTTATCTCCTACTGCATCTCTGGCTGAATTGGATATAAATTTGAATGAAAGTACACTTGATCATATATTGTATTCCTTTTGCAAAAGATGTTTGTTATTTTAATTTTAATGCCATAGATTTACTTCACTTCTTAAACAAAAAGTCAAGTTAATTTCTTACAATTAAGTATTTTTTCTTCCGTATAACATTAATTTAGAAACTAAAAAGTCTTCATTTTGCTACAGCTCAACACACATTCAAAAATGTGAATAACTATAAATACAAAAATCACAGTAGAATAATTCTTTTATTTGAGACAGCATATCCCTAGAGAGACTATTCTACAAGACATCATGAAGTTCTCTTATTTAAGGAGAATTATTCCTGAAAAACATTTTGAGCATAATATATTCTCTAACTCTTTTACACAAAGAAATGCAGGTAGTAACATTTATCATTGATTTATTTTCACTATTTAACTTCTGATTAAACAACTATGCATTTTCATCACTTGAATGAATTGTATAATAAGATCTAAAATAATCTCCCTAGACTTTCTACTTTCATTATGCTTAATAAACATATGTGCCATTCCATTATCACTGTCACTGATAAATTGTCAAATTCTAAATCCTGACAAGACCTGTGTGGCCCTAGCTGGTACATTTTTTGAACAATTAATCCTTAAAATATTCTCATCTTTTCCTCTAATTCTAGATGACATTCTAATATTCCCACTGGAAGTACTCTGCAGGCTTAAAGTAGCTATAATACCCCAAACACTCCTTATTACAATATAAGTTGTAGAACAGATTTATAATTCATCATGTTTCACCATGAGAATATATATTTAAGGAAAAATTCTGGAATGATCAGTTAATCTCCTTTTCATCAGGAGGAAGATAATAGCCATTTGTTTGAGAGTAACACTGAACACCTGGTGAGGTGAAATTTTTGCTTAGTCTTCATATTTGAAAGAAATTGAAAGGAAGAAGAAAATAGAAAACAATTCACATTGTAACTGTCCGAGACATTTGCTGCCTGAAAATGCATGATAATAGGATAATGTTGCAGGAACAGAGAAAAGGTGAGATCTACATTTGTCTAATTAATGGATGTTATAGTTCAGTCTAAAAGATGTGAATTGGCTACTGATCATCTCATTTGACTCCGTGGAACAATAAAATGGGATATGTTATTTCTCCTTTTTAGATTAAAAAAAGATTTAAAAACACTAAATGACTTGCCCAAGCTTATACAGTTACCAAACCATAGAAATAGTCACTTATATTAAATAGAATATCTTCAAATAATATTCATGATACTATATAAAATCTTGGAGTATTAAAGGAAAATACAAATTTCTATGATCTAATTTAACTATTCCACTTAATTTATAAGATACTGTATTGGAGAAGATTTGTGCAATTGATTAAAATTTTACATAATCCTCAACTCTACTATCAATTAAATATTCTTATTCTTCTGCCTGATCCACATTTTTTAAAACTTGTAGTAATAGTAACAATACATTGTAATAAAATATAGAAATAATACATTATCAGAAACTACATTGTCATATTTGAACTTTCATCTTGGCAAGGGTGGTATTAAAGAGATTAATTTTAGAGCACAAAGTCATTTCATATATATCAGAATGAATTAAAAACAGACAAAACATGTGAGAGAATGTGTGATTCAGTGACCAATGTATGATTGAGACTGAGTAAATTTCAGAGGATAGTATTCAGGAGAAAAGGCCTAGCACTGAAGACCAAGTTAAGAATTTTCTATCTGTAGAAAAT
>NW_011379082.1:0-2660 GCF_000754665.1 Bison bison bison
AATGCAAAACAGACCTGATTTTAAAACAGTTTCCGATGGCCGAAATTACCTTTGTGGTCCTCTGGCTGGGCAGCTCACAGGAATGTCTAACTCCACTGACTCCGGAGAGGGGTCCCTGAGCCTTCTAATTTTCCTTGAACAAAATAAAAATACTGAGATGTCTCCTTTCTCTCACAGCATGTTTGTCAATTAGCGAGCTGACTTCCGGTGGTCCCCCTGCAAGATGTCATTCAGGGTTCAAATCCAGTGGAAAGGTTTAGCTTGGAAAAGGAAGGGCAGTCGTGTATAAAATGAGAAGACTGAGCACATCTCCATAAGGTTATTAAGATTTCTGCCTTTAATAAATAGTGTTTGATTGAAAGGGACCATTTAACCATATTGTTTTAGCAGGACTCTTTGTCCTCCATTTTACCTCCACTTCTGTGGGCTGCAAGTCCTTCATCGAGGAATGCATCATTCTGTTTATGACATCTAATAAAGGCCTACTGCAAGCATTAGAACCAGGTGCTTCAAAGCTCTTCTTTTCTGTTCCCAGCCTATTGTTCCCTTCAAACCAAAATAGAAAGAATTCCATTTTGGGCCAAGCTTTATTTTCATCACTTCTATTTAAATCAAGACCTGTCCTAATAAACACGCACTTTCATTTGGGGTTGTGGCACATTATAAAATGTCGGTGTGTGTGTGGAAGCCTGCATGTGAGTGTACTCACACTGATGGAACAAGGACTGACACGTTTATATACTGGGAGGGAAAAAAATATCGCACAGGTCGTCATTTGCTGAGGCATTAAAAGCCGGTTATTGTTGAGAATGAATTGATGAAGCAAAAATATGCGTGGCCGTAAATGAAAAACAACTTCCAACCTATTTCTCCACCTAGAGCCGGACCATCATACTCCTTTGTTCTTGTTCAGGTTAATAGAGATTGAGGAGATGGGCAGAGGAAAAGCAGTGCAATTTTCTGCTATTTAAGCTTGGCGAAATGGCACTCTTCAGGAAGCAGGAGAAAGTATGAAAGCGTAATAGGCATTTTAAAAGTAGAAGTCCATATAGCTGCTTGAGGGATTCTCAGATTTAGGCATGCATAGAATCGAGAATGAGATAATCAGCATTGTGAAATTGAAACCTGTCTGCTGCCTGCTGCTGTTCTTCCCTCTTTCAGTGGAGTGATTTGTAACACTCATCTTCTGCAGGCAAGGCAGCCTTCAAGATTATCCAGAACTGTCAATAGTAATTGCCAAAGTATTTTATTACCTACAGAAAATCAAAGGAATTTTATAACCAACAGTTATCAAGTTTCAATACACGGTATAAAGAGAGCAATTTTCGTTGGAATACAATCGTGTTTGGCTTGCTTTAATGTTCTTGAGACAATTCCTGTGCAACCAGCTACAACACTCACTGTATTTAAGCTAGAGGCAAGAATACACATATGTACTTGTAGCATAAAAAAATTACATAATGCCTACAAGCTTCTGCAAGCAAGTGGTTTTTAATTGCCACACACACTCTGCCTTAGCTAATTACTTTGGAAAAGAAAGTGTGTTTTGTGAAACTCAAGATGACATTTGAAGTTCTGCCAGTAAAGAAGTATGGCTTAACTGGGGCATCCTCTATATGATATAGTATGAAATGCATCTTTGAGTTAGAAAACATAACTTTACCAAGTTTGGGATTAAACCAAATGGTCACAGAGTTCATCACTGTGTGTACACAGAGGTCTTTCACAGTATGTTGAATTCAAGATTATCAGCTTTAGGCTTCAGAATTATTTTTATACCATAGGGACAGCCACTTTTAGAGAGGTATTTATTTCTTGAGAGTAAAAATAATATTTTCAAAAGAAATGTAAGAATGAAACTACATTCCCTACAAACCTATTAGTACATTCACATTGGGAGGTAAATACCTTTTTTAGATATGAGAAAATAAAGAGAAAATTTTTGTGTCTACTGGTACTTATTTAGATTTGAGGTCCCAGACCCCAGGGCAGGGCCAAACAAGGCTTTTGTACCCTTTCAGTGGCTCTGAAACCAAAAAGTGTGATTGCTTTCTATGATAGCACTTTCTTTTTTTTTTTTCACTAATCCCTGCCAGCACACTTGAGCTGTTGATTAAAAGTTAGCAATATCCATTTAACTGTAAAGGCACAAATTACTTTAAATTATTTATGAACAAGGGAGATTCCTCTATGAGGTACTGAAACAAAAATTCAGACTTTTGGAAGAAGATGAAACAATGTGCATGTCCACATGAGTGTGTGTGCGTGCGTGTATCCAAGCAGTGGAGTGGAGTGGGAAGGATCACATGGTATATTAAACAATTCATTTCATGTTTGAAAATTAGTATTAAATTTTTTAAGTAATCTAGCCAGGGCTTTAATAGTTATCCTTATACAATAATAAGAAGTTGTACAACTAAGGTAACTATACTTTGAAAGTTATTTATATTAATTATTCCTAGTTGGGCCCAAATAGGACTTTTTTTTTAAGAAGTGTGAATCATGATCCAGAGGTGACTTGATAACAGAGTAAGTAATGTTATGAAAATGCTCAGAGTATATCTCTCCTCAGCTGGGTTGCTGCTAAGAAAGTATAAAAAAGCTCTAATGATTGTATACTTGTTTTGTTTTTTTTTTAGTTTAGGAGATGTTTGATTTAA
>NW_011379083.1:0-2082 GCF_000754665.1 Bison bison bison
AGTCACTGTTTTGTTCCACTACCTTCTGCCATTTTCCAGGCAACTTGACAATTCCATTTTTCCAAAACTTTCTATCTTCTTGAGCAAAGAACTATTTCAGGTGCCTTTTACAGTCTTTCAGGGAATTGAATTTTTTTTCCATTGAGAGATTTTTGTAAGGTCCAAAAAAAAAAAAAAGATGTTTGAAGTTTCAATGTCTGGTAAATATGGTGAATAAATCAGAATTTTCTAACCAAGTTGTAAGAGTCTTTGCCAAGTCATCAAAGATATTTGGTCTTGTATTATCTTGGTGGAAGATTATGCATTTTATGTTGACTAATTCTGGACACTTTTCATCTAGTGCTGCTTTCAGGTAGTCTCATTGTGAACAGTACTTGTTGGAACTGATTGTCTTGTTTTCCAGAAGTTCATAATAGAGGACTTCCTTCTAATCCCACCATATTCACAGCACCACTTTCTTTGGATGAAGACCTGTCTTGGGTGTAGTTGGTGGTGGTTCATTTTCCTTGTCCCATGATCTCTTCCATTCCATATTATTGTACAGTATACACTTTTCGTTGCTGTCAAAATTTGTTTTAAAAATGAAATGTTTTCATTACATTCAAGTAGAAAGTCCCATGTGGAAATGTTGAAATATGGTCAAGAATGTGTTTTTCACTCACCTTGTGTGGAACCCAAACATCAGAGGGATTAACAGAATTATGCTGGTGCAAATGATTTTCAGTACTTGATTTGGATATTTTAGTATGTTGTCTCTCTCCCAAATGGTATAACATTAATTGTTCTCAATTAATGCCACAATTTGGTCACTATCAACTTCAGTTGGTCTACCTGACCATGGAACATCATCCAGTGAAAAATCTCAAGTAGGAAATTTCACAAACTATTTTTGACACATTTAATCAGTCACAACACCTTCTTCATACATGCACAAATCTTTTTTGCACTACAGTTGCATTTTTTACCTTTCTTGAAATAATAAAGCATAATATGCCTAAAATGTTGTTTTTTCCTTTAATCATCAATATTAAAATGGCTACAGAAAAATTCACCAATTTTGATAAGTTTTTTTTTTCAAATGCACACTGATATGACAGCTGTCACAATAGAATCTAACAAAATTGTTTCAAATAAAGTTAAAGACACCTAAGCACTACTAGAGCAAAACATATGTCCGCTCAAAGCCTATACTTAGAATGCTCATAGTTGTTTTAATCACAATAACCAAAATCCAGATATAATCATTTCATCAACAGAGGAATGGATAACTAACTTCTAGTACATCTACATAATGAAATACTTTTCAGGATTAAAAGGGCCATACTACCACTGCATGGAACACCTACTAATGCATGAAATTACGTTATGCTGATAACCTCCCTAACTGAAATTATATATGCAAGAAAAACCTATTGACTAATATTAGTAATTGTACACTGATAGTTCAAATGCAGGTTCTTCTTGGGTCAATAAAATGTAATATTCTGATCTAAAATTTAATATACTGAGAAATTCAGTATAATCAATGTATACATAGAGTTTTGCAATTGTCTCCAAAGTAGAAATATGTACCCCAGGATTTAACAGGCAAAATCTTGCAGTTGTTGCTGACAACATCTGAATTAACAGTGACTTCTTTACATTTTCTGAAGCATAGCCATGGTGGAACAGTTTTGCATGTTGACTTTTAAAGATATATTTAAGACAGTATTACATATCTTGGTTAGATGTGCCATTTTAAGTTCAATGTTAAATATGTACATACAATATGTCAAAGAATACAGTGTACACACAAGTAATAGCACAGTTTTTATGATATTTGCCTTCACAGGATAACACAAGGATATTCTTAAAATTGCTGCCATAAAGCTAGAAGAAAGTTTAGGCTAAAGCACTCAAAGATCAGCTATTGGGTCCATACTGCATCTGTCATTTATTTTACTTCAACACAGAAATTATATTAAAAGTCATAAACTGGTAACTTATGTTACCAAGGGAATATTTCATGCAAACATGGGCCTGATAAAGGACAGAAATGGTATGGACCTAACAGAAGCAGAAGATATTAAGAAGAGATGGCAA
>NW_011379084.1:0-1738 GCF_000754665.1 Bison bison bison
ACAGAGGAGCCTGGCAGGTGCAGTCCATGGGGTCGCAAAGAGCTGGAAATGACTGAATGATTGAGCACACACACAATGCTCTACACAGAGCAGGTGATCAGCGACTGAATGCAAAGTTCTTGACCAAAACTGAGAGACCAAGAACGAAAACCTAACAATAAAAAGAGAAATATAAAGAGACACCATATATAAGCAGAAGACAGAGATAAAGCATTCCACGGGAATGTAAGTGATATTCACACAAACGTGCCTATGAGCTAAGAACTAAAGGAAAGCTACTCAAAGATGGGAAAGACACGTGTCCTCATGTCTACAAACCATGTTATGGACCATCCAGAGTCTGTGCATCCATTTCCAAATATAGAGAACATTGTTCATAATAAGCAAGTTTCTATTTATAGAGTAATGCAATAGAGAACAGAGAGAGAGAAGAAAAAGCACTACAAATAAAAGCCTGGGTAAAAGATAATCAGGAAAATTTTCTCTGGGGAACAACAAACGAGGAATACAAGACCACTGAAGAAATTTTAACTTGTACCTGAGTTTACATAGACCTGACCAGGGATTAATATTGTGGACAGAGTTGGTGACTGAGGAAAAGACATAAAAAGGCAGAATTAAAGAATTCAATTGATTTTGACAACTGATAAAACCAATCTGAATGTAATTATGTGAAGCTACTATCATGAACTAACAAAAGGCTAAATACATGAACTCCGGTACTTGGGCAATCAATTCAAATCAAAATGCCCACAGCTTTGCAGTACACAAAGAAGCGCAGTTATGTACCTATCCTTCAGGGCTGGTATCAGCACGTCTGCTTTTGCATACTTTTCATTTTCCTCCCACTGCTGGTGTTAAAATTCTTAGGAAAACTTTTGGTCACTCTCAGACACATGCGGCCACCGGCACCAGGACAGCAGAGCTACCTGGGGGCGCCCAAGTTGCCTCTGCTACACACAGCCGTACACCCCAACTGCTGCTCACTTCCCGGGGGGCAGTTGCTGCTTGCTTCCCGGGGGGGAGTTCAGAAGTGCGTCCTATGAAGGTTCTGACCACAAGACTAGGGTCCAGGACTGAGGTGTCCTCTTTGTTTAAAGCAACCAAGACTGTCCCAATCATTTACAATTAGAAGAGAAACCATTTATTTGCTAAAATCAAACTAAGATTTGAATGACTATTTGAAGAGGCTGAATAATCTCACAGAAATTTTAAAGAAAATTCCTAGTTTCATTGCTTAGCCAAAGAGTGAATATCAAGGAAAATGCTACTCACATTTAACACTTGCTATAATCTAGACATCATGGGAAGGTGCACTATTTTCCCTGAACAAATATATGAAAACACTGAATTCATTTCTAACTCTCTGAGTGTCAACTCATAAATTCAGATTTTTTGAAGTTACTCTGTAGTTTTATTTATTTATTTATACAAAACTGATTTATTTATGGCAGAAACCAACACAATATTGTTGGTTTAATTAAAAATGAATTTAAAATGAATTAAATTAAAATTAAAAATGAATTTTAAAAAAAGAAAAAAAATTCAGATTTAAAAAGTTCCATTTTTCCTCAAGAATAGGATCTAGTTTACAGATTCTTAAATACTGACATTTATAAAGTCATTACTATTCACACTCAGGAAATAAAATAATAAAAAGGTGTTGTTAAAATGAAAAGCTAAAGGGTGCTGAATATACCACATACCAAAGTCAATGAAATAAATATATATATATATA
>NW_011379085.1:0-1855 GCF_000754665.1 Bison bison bison
CTACCAATGAAGCTTGGCCATATTGAAGTTGCTTTCAAACTTCAAAATGCAGCAAAATGCCATCTTTATTTTGAAATCAAATCTTTTATGAACCCCCCCCAAAAAAAATAAACACAAAAAATAAAACTGAGCGCTGAAGGTTGAAGTCTGCAAATATGCGAGTAGATTGGGGGAAGAGGGTAAGCAGTTTATTCACAGGCAGTCCTGCTTAGCCATCCCAACACCCCAACATGATGCAGAACCCCAAGGCTCTGGGACAAGAATGTCTGAATATCCCATATCTGTGAGATGTCCTCAATCAGTACTTTTAATGAACTGGATGACTATTGCATCTGTATCTCCTCTGGCTTCTCAGACAGTACCTGACACAAAGTAGGCATTTAAGAAGTATTCATCGAAATAAAAGACATGAAATTCAAAATGAGGGAATGGGTTAGTACGGATCCATTACTGGTACTTGAGAAAAACCTAAGAAAGTACCCCCACTGAGAGCAGTAAACCAGTAGTGGTAGATCTCAGTGGTATCATTTGACCAAGATTCTATCAGTGGTTGCTGAAGACAAAATATAACTGAATAAACATTTAATTTCTTCCACATTCAAGGTATTGTCTGAAGGACTATCGAGGCTGCAAAGATGGTAAAAGTACAGTCTCTCTCCTAAAGAATACTTAATACTCTGATAGGGGAGATAATTTACATAAAATTGTGCTACAAAGCTAGCCAGTGCACCAAACAATATGTAAAAAAAATTCCATGGTTTTTGAGCTGAGGTAGAGAAATTTTGAAAAATGATCAACAGACAGCCTCATCAACAGGTGGCTGTTACAGAATGTAGAGGGTGACTGATGCAGAAGAAAGTAAAAAAAACCATGGGATAAATACTTCACTGAAGAAAGCATGGCATATAAAGCAGCTGGAGATGAGTCAAAGGTTATCTTTTTGTCACTGGTGTGTTAAAAATACTGAGAATGGAGAGATGACATGAATTGTAGTGAGAAAGCTTTTTAAAGTTGACATTTGAACTGAAAAAGGAGGGGGAGGATTACGGTAGGTGGGGCAACATTTCAGTTTAATGAAAGACATTTCCTTCTCCAATGCATGAAAGTGAAGAGTGAAAGGGAAGTCGCTCAGTTGTGTCTGACTCTTCGCGACCCCATGGAGTGCAGCCCACCAGGCTCCTCCGTCCATGGGATTTGCCAGGCAAGAGTACAGGAGTAGGGTGCCATTGCCTTCTCCATTTAATGAAAGCAACATGCATCAAAGCTCAAAGGCCAAGAGGAAAAAGGTCTCCATAAGGAATAAGATGAAAGCAATCTGGCTGAAGCAAAGGGTGTTTGCTGGGTACCAGGCTTGCTGAGTGGGGTGGAGCCAGATTAACAGTGGGAGCAGCTAAGAGGCCACGATGAAGATAAAGGAGACTCTCAAAGAAAACTATGATAGGTATGTAAAGTAGTAATGATGGAAAAGAAATAAAAGAAATGCAAGTCCTAAGGATACTGAGGTGGGCATGAAAACATCTCATTGCCTGAGCCCAGAGAATTCGACAGCTTGGATAGAATCAGGGGGGGACAGGCAGAGATAAACCCTCTGAATGGATAGTAAACTTCCCTAGCGTCAATTAAGAATTCCAATGTCTGATTCTCTACCCTGCCGGGAGCCAGCGTGAAGACCTCCACCCGTGGCAAAGGTCATGAGGAAGGAGGCTCGACATACGCAAAGGCGGGATCAAGCCTCAGGAGTCCCCCTGGAAATTCTCGAGCATCTACCCTCAAAACCAGAGTCTGCCTACTTTATTGTTTTGTGCTCTCACCTACACCTCTGACTTTACGGGGGGCTGTCCCCCACCACCTCTTT
>NW_011379086.1:0-1834 GCF_000754665.1 Bison bison bison
CCTCCAGGTGATCTTTTCCACCCAGGGATTGAACCCAGGTCTCCTGTAGCTTCTGCATTGCAGGAGGATTCCTTATAGCTGAGCCACCGAGGAAGCCCATATTTTCTTATACAGACACTCAAATTTGACTATGTGACTTAAAGTGAATAGAATGTTGTATTAAACTAAAATTTTAAATAATCTTTATCTTTGAAAATCACAAACCCTCCAGAGTCTAGCATAAGGTAAGATTTTAATAATAATACATATCTGTGTAATACTTGCAAAACACTGACATATTGCTGTGACCTTTGGAAGAAAATTGTATAGTAATTGAAGCTTGATTATAGAATTATCCTCCTCTCTCCTTGATTTCCCCAAGATCTTAGTCTATGTAGAAATGGAGTTTTGAGTATTTATTCATACTAAAGTATGCATGATGGAAAGCAGTCACAACTTGATTATTCATTTCAAGTATTTAGCTGAGAAAAAGCTCTATGTGTGAAACGGTATGATGGGCTTGAGTGGATTTCTGTGGGTGGCATATATCAACAAACTTTAAGTTCTTGAAGTCTTTGGAGACAGATTTGGTTATCAACTGTGGCTCAGCCTTTTATTATCTGTATCACAATGGAAAACATTTTCCCAAGTTTTATTGAGAAATAACTGACATATATCACTATATAAGTTGAAGCAATACAGCATAATGGTGTGATTTACATGCATTGAGGATGGGGATTGAGGGATGTACCACGGGCTGAGAACAGTTGGATAGAACTACTGGCTTGGTTCTCTGTCCCAGTGAGACTATAGGGTGGCCTCTGTAGCTGCCTGTTTTTCCTGATGAAGCTTATGACATGGTTGGGACTGGACCCTGGATTCAGTAGTGAAAGGGCCATGAATTATCTTATCTGATCTGATAGGGCAGCAGGGTGGAACCTGGGACCTATATAGCTCTTTGTTTGGGGACCTGGATCAGATCAGGCCAGAGTGTGCACTAAATTCCCTGGTCAGATGCAGACACAGGTTTTGCTCTGCAGATGGGGGAAGCCATGGGCTTTGTTCTCCGTGTGAATGCCACTGTACATGGGGCCATTGAATGGGCTGTGCTGCCTCCCGCCATGCTCTGGTGAGGTCCTCTGGTAGAACAGGCTGAAGCCTGTATTCAGTTATGAGTGGGACTAGGCTTTAGGTTTTCAGCTCTGGAGCAGTGGGAGAAGCAGCTCTAAAGCCAGTAAAGATTTTTGTTTGTTGTCTTAACTCTAACTCAAGCCAACCCACACTCCAAGTCTCTGGACTGAACAGGGCCACTGTCTTTGCTCAGCAAACTATCAACTCTGCCCACCCACCTCTTGGCTCAAGTGCTGCCGATTGTAGACATTGTCTTCAGCCCTTCTGGTTAGAGGGGGCCAGAAGACACTCTCCATCACAGGAGGGGCTGTGATTTAGCTCCCTGACCAGGAATAGGGAACCTGGGCTCTAAAGCCAGCAAAACTCCTCTTTTGAGGATCCAAATAAGGCAGGTCTCTACCCTTCTGAGTCCTCCAGTCAAAGTGCACCTCCAAGTTACTTCTACAGGTGAACAGAGCTGATCGTTGGGAAAACTATTTGGGAACTGCAGGTAAAAACTCAGTCTGCCAAGATCTGCCAAGATCCCTGTGGTGGTTTGTAAGCCCCTCCCCTCTTCATCATCACAGATCCCAGGGGTTGAGCCCCACAGACTTCCCTGTAACCTCATGGTGCAAGACCAGAGTAGAGGCCCCCAGCAAGCAGCCCACAGTTCTGAGGGGTGCTGCTTGTCCTCCCTCTATGTTTTCTTTTCCCACTGGGGGAACTGGATGCTCAGAAGAGATCT
>NW_011379087.1:0-3027 GCF_000754665.1 Bison bison bison
CAAAATAAAAAATAATTTCACCTTATGTTTAATACACTTATGGGATCATTTTTAAAATCCACTTATATTAATCAGATATGAAGATAACTATAAAAGAAATGGCTGCATAGATATATTGCTTTGACTAATACAGTTTAATTAAGTGAAGATAAATGAGATTTTTATACTGAATATTTGTAATAGGAGGAAAGAAAAGTTAAAGAAGCAAATTAATGCTATTAGTATCTCCTCAGCCTACAGCTAAAAAAAAAAAAACAGTTTGAAGTGTTACAAGCAGAGGATACATACTGCTTGTATTCCTTTTCATTTATGTCTTAAATAATTAAGTCAAAATATATTAGGCTTCATTAAGCCATCTTTAAATTACCAATAGGATATGATATTTGGTTTTTGATATTTTCAGATAAATGTTTATATTATTTTCATGCATATTATGAAAGTAGATAATCTGAACCCTGCCATTTTTAGATTGATTTACATAAAATAATTAATTGAAAACTCAGACTCACATGGACAAACTTTGTAAAAATCTGGATAAAATTATTTTAAATTTCTGGACTGAAAGAAATTATAATCCTCCTGAAGTCCTAAATCTTTGAATATACTGCAGAATAATACATATTCTAAGTAATTAGAGTAAGCTGAACATAGAGAACTATCTACCAAAACTAGATCTCCCTACATCACAAAGTGTTTCTGAATACCTGTCTTAAAAATAATTTAAGCTTTATGGTCAACATATTTTAATATTTAAATAAAATTATAATTAATAGTACTGTAATATACTACCAGTTTTAGAGGAAATAAGTCAGAAATTTAATATAGCACTTTTCCATCAGAAAACGTATGTTGTGTTAGACTTTCACATGGTAATTGAATGATATACTGACAAAGATGCTCTGAGACCTTGCTTATCAAGATGAAGTCCAAGGACCTGCAGCAACTGCATCATATAAAAGTTTGTTAGAGATGTAAAATGTTGAACCCAGCCTTGAAATTCTTGGCTTATAAATTGCATTTTAAGTTTGGCAGATATTATTCTAAGAAACTGATTATCTAATTTGGCTATACATTGGAAAAACTGAGAATTAAAAGCAAACAAACAAACAAAAAGCACTGATGCCATTTAAGCCCTACAACTGCTGATTTAGTAGGCAGAAAATGCAACTTAGACATGGATTTGTAAAAACTCGCAAGTGATTCTAATAAGCAGTAAAGTTTGAGAACCACTGTTCTAAGAAACATTATCAATTGCCAATAGGTAACTTGTTGACACCTGCTATCAACCCATTGGTTATTTAGATTTATAGTAATTTTTATTTATGTTAAAAATAAATTAACATATTAATATGTCCTTGGAAAAGTTGTGTATAATCCATAAGATTATTAATTAGATAGAGTTACTTCATAAAATTTCTCTTTAAAGAGATGGTTGATAATTCATTTGTGCTTAAGAATTCCATTTTAATTATTATTAACATGCTTTTTATCTATAACTTTACAGTTTTCTTAAATTGATCATGTTTTAAATACCTCCGCTTTAATCCAATTTCCAAATATATGTTTTTTGAAATAAAAAACAGCTTTTATTTATTTTTGACAGTTTCAGTATTTGCTTTTTCTGGAGTTAGTGTTTATTTACAGCATTTAATAGCAAGTTACTAGAAAGGTCACATATAGTTCTTCAGTACCATATGGAGTACATTTAGGCTTTTTCCCAATGAAAAGTGCTTATTTTAATCTATACTAGGTGTTTTTTAATAAAGTTCTATTTATCTCAAATATTATGTCCTTAAGGAACAAGTGCCACTCCTGAAACCTGTCTTATATCATTTTAGATAGTACCAATGTATAAATGGCTATTTAATAAATAGCTATGGTGAGGCTTTTACTGATGCAATTAAAGCATGCATTATGTATAATAATATAGTATTTATTTCAGTTAAGTTATCTGAAGTTAATAATTCCACATCATAATTTAGAGTTCACCCCAAAGACCCTTTCAATAAATATATAAATGAGATATTTCTCATTTTGTTTTAATGAGAACCATGCAAAAATAACTTTGCAAACATTTCCTTCACTATTACCTTTAACTTACATTTGTCCTTGTGCATTTTCTACAGATTGTGGTCATAAAAAGTAAATAAGGGAGAAGGAGTAAATAATATAGAAAAATAGAGAATAGATTTAATTACCACTAGCTAGCTAATTAGTCGGATGTGACTTAGCAACTGAACGACAACTAGCTAATTAACATCTTAATGAAAAGTCTAAATATACTGATTTTAAGTAGTTAATTAATGTATTGTATCTAATTATAGTGTCAAGATAACATAAATTATGTAATCACCTTTAATCTGATAAAAGTCATTCTATTATTCATATACAATCTAATCGTTATGTAATCATCAATATAGTTTTAAAATATTTTAAGTGTTTAAATATGTATGAAAATATACAAAGAGAATTATATATCCTTGGCTCTTCCCTATTTTAAAGAGAGCAAAAGTCATCATCTTTACAATCCATTCGACACTGTTAGCTTTATATTTTTGAGACCAGACATCCTGATGCCTAGATTAATGTCCAGTCAGTTTTGACTGGGTATTAATCAATCAGCCAATACTGACTTCCACTAATCTAGGCATCAGGAGTTCTGAGCTTTTATGATAAACACATTTGGAAATCTTGAATTTTAGATTCTTATTAATACATATAGTTGTGATCAAATTTTTTGATGGAATTTTGATGCTTTAAGTAAAACAAATATTTTGGAAGTTGCACCAAAATACTTAATGATATATATAACTATGTTTTTTGCCTTTGTCCCATTTTAAAAATAAAATTATTATAATAAATTATGTATATTATATACCTCAGAAATCCTACATGAACTTTTTTCCGTAAGGGAAAAAAAATAAAGCAAGCACCCTTTCACCCAAAAAAGATTTTATTCCAAACTACTGAATGAAGGGTTTGAAAGTGAAATTAAAAATAAGTGTGTGTGTGTGTGTGTGTGTGTGT
>NW_011379087.1:5506-5894 GCF_000754665.1 Bison bison bison
ATGCAAAGATGGGCTCAATAAAGGACAGAAATGGTATGACCTTAACAGAAGCAGAAGATATTAAGAAGAGTTGGCAAGAATACACAGAAGAACTGCATAAAAGAGATCTTCAGGACCCAGACAATTACGATGGTGTGATCATTCACCTAGAGCCAGACATCCTGGAATTTGAAGTCAAGTGGGCCTTATGATGCATCACTATGAACAAGGCTAATGGAGGTGATGGAATTCCAGCTGAGCTATTTCAAATCCTAACATATGATGCTCTGAAAGTGCTGCACTCAATATGCCAGCAAATTTGGAAAGCTCAGCAGTGGCTGCAGGACTGGAAAAGGTCAGTTTTCATTCCAATCCCAAAGAAAGGCAATGCTAAAGAATGCTCAAACTA
>NW_011379088.1:0-6287 GCF_000754665.1 Bison bison bison
CTGTGATATTTTCATTCCACTTTTTAAAGCATATGGAAGTAGGATCTCAGAGTAACTAAAAATCTGATATTCAGAACCGTCCCCTCAACCCACAGCCTCCAGACTAAGTACAGTATTTGTTTCTACTCCCCCTCACACTTCATTAAGCAAAACCACATATCTTTCTCACAAAGGTACTGAGAAAACACAAAATGTCTCCATTTCCCAGGCAAACATCCATCCAATGGAAAGCAAAAGGGCTTGGATAGCAGATTTTTCTTTCATTCATCAATTTACTCATTCTTTCGTCTGTTCATTTCATTTCCCCATCTGTCTTAAAGATTCCCATTCTTCATGTTTTGTTACTTGATTTTGATTTAGTGAAACAGCTGGAAAGTTGAGGCTTTCCCAAAAGGTTATGAAAATATCACAGTGTGAGATGCAATAAGATGCAAAGTGCACAGATTTTTCAGCTCTCTCCACCACGTAATATAGGGCCTCTTTGGGTAAAATGAAGAGAAGAAAAAAGAGTTTGGCGGCAAGGTTTATCTCCCCTGCTGCCTCTCTACTGCCTTTTCATTGTACCCTTGCAAACCCGAGCCATGTAAGTAATTAATTTTCAATAAGCTGAATAAATGATCTTCCACTATTAAGCAACTCTAACAGGTCGAGAGGATTACAATGATGTGACTATCTCAGGCAAATATATTTAGTGACACCCTGGAAATATCTGATAAGATGTCAGAAATTTTCTTTAATGAGCTCAGAGAGACCCAACCGGACATGGAGGCTGCCAGACTGGCTTTTCAGAGCACCTCTTGTCGCTGGAGTCCCAAGCGTTTGCAAGAGATGCTTAAACTGTAGGTATCCTAAGGGCACAAATTTGACAGTGGGAGAAATAACCTTCAGAAATTTAAAATCCACCAAGTATACCTGTTATCCTTTGAGAAGCTGTTTATACAGGAGAAGGAAGAAGAAAATGAATGTCCAGTGAGTAAAATCCCTGTAGATATCTACACTAAATAATTTGGGCTCCAAATGGACTCTTTCCTCTGTGGCAAATTTGCCTCCTAAATTAATCCTTACACTTTCTTTTTTGCCATCCAGACAATGATCGAAATCACTCTCATGAAACCTGATTGGCCTTACCCCGGATCTCCAACCCGTCACCTGGCAGCAATGTCTTTTCCCATTTCCCCTGCTTCCACACAATGGTGACACTTTGAAGCAGTACCAAGGATGCCGTCTCTACTTAAAATTGATAATCTAGCATACAAACCTCAAGCACCCATTTTTAATGAAACCTTTAGATGAATATCAAAGAACTATTTGCCATGTCTAATGTTTTAATTAGATTATATTCTCAATTTAACCCATTAAACCTCCTTTGATGATCCCCATATTTAGTGTTTAGCCTCAGATGCACGAGGTAATGAATACTGGACCTTTTGATTTAATGAGAATTTCGGCTCTTCCAGCCTGCGCCTCTTTGTATACCTTTTATTTTGCCAGCTATAGAATTCAGTTAATTGAAGGGGTCTCCTACCATCACACATTAAGGAGTATAAATTAGCATGTCCATTCTGATTGGAAAATGCAAGCAGACAGTTTTGCTTTGATCTGAGGACTGAGCTGAAGAAGGCAGCAGCCCTCTGAAAACGAGCTGATGGCCTTGTTATCAGGGCAAAATGTAGATGCGTCCGTGTGTCACAAAACACTTAATGTCTTAATTGATCACCTTCCAATTCTCCCTGTCCTGTGTGCAGCATTCTCTTTGTGAGCCTGTGCGCACACGTGTGCACACATGTATTTGTGTGTCTGTGGCTCTGTTTTGCTGTCTCTATTTATCTTTTCTGTTTCTCTGTTCAGAGATCAGGGACCCAGGTTTCAAATTAATCTGAAACCAAGAAAAATGAAATAACAAATCCTTTCACCTTGAAATTTCTAAGAATATCCTATAAAACTATTCAGGACCTTTCACAGACAAAGATTCTTAAGGACTAACTAACTTCCAGTACTTTCAAATGGGTAGATCCCAAGCCATTGGTACTACATTACTGAATATGAGGTAAGAGGGGATATTCTGTGCTTTGGCAACGAAGTCAACCTTTTAGTCTGTTGTAATGATAATGCTACTCCTGAATTTAACAAATTCAGTTACATAAAAGAAACATCAAGATAAAAGATCAGTACCTCCATTGTAAAAGCCAGAAAAAACAAACATTAAATTCAAATTATGAGAAATCTGGATAAATACAGTAGATTGAACACACACACACATGCCCATGTGCGTATCTGTTTCACTCCTTTGGCAAGCTCCCACTAAAATCACAGTAACAGCTTTTTGTTTTTTAATGGCATAAACATATAAGAACAGGGAGAACGGGAAGAGGGATACCAGTAGCAACTTCTGTAAAACTAGAAAAGGGATGAATAGATTGTAAAATAATAATACTACTTAAAAGCCTCAAAAAATAAGAAATCGTAACCAAGCAATGGGGAAATCCAAGAATCAATCTGATTTATACTACAGAATGCCCCCAAATGCTCAGGAACTGATGAGGTCAATTACCACTGGAAGTAGTGGGGAAAGGGGGTGGGGTGAAATGAAGGACGACTGACCCTCCACCACCCCAGTAAAAGGCTGCTGGACCCTCTGCAGAGGGTAGGACAGTGTCTCAGGAGTGAGAAAGGACTTGCTCTTAGGAGGCACCATCCCAAGAACAGGGTCAACAGTGAGCACAGGTGTTCTAAATACACAGACCTCTGCTCCTCCTTTGCCACTAGGCTCCCAGAAAGTTAGGCCTTCATCCTACAAGCAGAGATTTGGAAATTCTTCTCTGGGAATCTGACCAGCCCAGCAGAAAAGAGCTAAAGATTCTGACCTCAGAGGTTCTCCAAGTGAAGGAGTCAACCATGTTATCCTACAGGAGAGCTCACAGCTAGCAGGTCTCACTAGGTATTCAGAGCTTCCTATCAGCTTTCTGTCTCTCCTACTTAAATATGAGCAGACAATCAAGGTTTTCCAAATATCTGAGGATATTATATGGCTACTGCTAAATATTACTAGATATTATACTACTAAAAAGGAGAGGGAAATTAAAGAGATCTTGAGAGTTAGAAAAAGGATAGCTGAAATTAAAAATTCAAAGGTTATAAAGTAAAACTGAAGAATTTTTTTCAAAAAGCAGAGCAAAAAAGGCAAAAATATAGAAAAGTAGGAAAGGAATAAGTTTAGAGGATAAATTTGGAAGGTTGAAAAAAATCAAAATAATAGGAGTTCCATAAAGAACAAATATAGAAAAAAAAGAGAGAAATCATCAAAAAATTAATTCAAGAAATTTTCCCATAATTGTAAAAAAAGAGTTTTCATATTGAAAGGGCCTATTGAGCATCTGAAAAAGTGTGTGAAAACAGACCTCCAAAACAGGCATATCACTGTAAAATTTCAGCACACTGGCTCCAAAGAGAGGACCCTACAAGTTTCCCAAGAGGAAAACAAATGAATAAATAAGACAGGATATATCAAGAATCAAAATGGCATTAGACTTCACAGCAGCAACTGGAAGCCAAAACACGATTGAATGATGCCTTCAAAATTATTCAAACGTATTCAAAATGATTTCCAATTGAGAATTCTATACTTACCCAAAATACTAAGAAACTAGAATAAAGATGTTTTTACACAAGAATGATCTCAAAACATTCACCTTTCACTACCAACCAGGAAGCTAGAGGAGCCTGTGCTCCACCAAATAGAGTAAACCAAGAATGAGGAAGAAAGAGGAAACAAGAGTGAACTGAAAGGCAGCCATGGGATAAAGGGGAAGAAAGACGCATTGACACAGAATTCAGGGTGGACAGGCTAGAGGCTGTGGGAGAGCCTGGTTCAGGAAAATGAAATGTTAAGAATACACGCACAGGGACTTCCCTGCTGGTCCAGTGTTTAGGACTCTACGCTTCCACTGCAGGGATGCAAGTTTGATCCCCGTACTGGAGTCACAGGCAATTCTTTCTCTCTTAAGAGGGTTCCCAAGAATTTGAATTCTAACTTCCCTCTTTACAGAGCATCATGTCTGTTACTAAGGAAGATAACAGAAACCTGGGACAGAAGGGGGCTGGGCTAGGTAAGGGGGAGGAAAAGGAGCATTCTGGATAAAGCATCCCCAGGGACACTTTCTATTTCATCCAGGCTGTCTGATCCTCTCAGTCCACACATGAGGTCAACAACAGAAATGAAGATGAAGTTATAAAAAAACAATTCCTTGGAAAGAGACATAAAATCCCCTTTTTAATGATGGTGCTGGCACACAAAACTAATACTGACCTTTTGGTACCATATTGCTACAGCCGATGTCCTCTGCAGTTTAGTATCAAAGACCAAACTGATACCTTCAATGTATGTTGTAGTTCAGTCACCAAGTGGTGTCCAGCTCTTCAAGACCCCATAGACTACAGCATGCCAGGCCTCCCTGTCCTCAGATGTATGTTGTAATTCATCATCTTTCTCTAGCACGTTTCTTCCAAGATACCACAGTATGTATTTTTGTAACTGTTATCTCACATCCCCTCCCATTCTCAACTGATTTACAGGGTACTCTCCCCGTTTTTCAGATACCAAGTAAGAAAAATTTTTAGCAAAGTAATAATTTACAGATGCCAAGTAATCATTAGCAAAAGAAATGATTAGAATTGAAGTCTCTAAGCCACCTAGCTAGTGGCCAAATCAGCTATGGTTCCACAATAATACAAAGAGTAATAAGAGAAAACCGGAACCGCTGAGAAAGATTGAAGGCAAAAGTAGAAGGAAGTGGCAGAGGATGAGATGGTAAGACAGCATCACTGACTCAGTAGGCATATATCTGAGCAAACCCTGGGAGACAGTGGAGGACAGAGGAGCCTGAAGTGCTGCAGTCCATGGAGTCACAGAGAGTCAGACACAACTTGGCAACTGAGCAACAACAAAAATGAAATCACGGAGGGAAGGTTCTCCAGTGTACACACAGGGAATTCTGCGAGAAGGAGAAATGTGTCTTTGGGAGGCAGGATTAAAACTAGAAAATACAACAGAGAGAATTGGAAGAGAAAACATAAATGTCCTTCCAAATTTTTATCTCCTAAATATTTACTGGAATGTTCTCTGACCTCTACATGTATTAATTCTATAATTTACCAAATTAATAGCCTGTGTGACATGAGGCAAGTCAGTCTCTCTCAGTTGCTTTGTCTGCAATTAAAGGAGATTTAGGCCAAAATTTTTAGAAAACTATGGGGATTTGAAGCAGCTTAGTGTTCTTGCCTGGAGAATCCCAGGGACGGGGAGCCTGGTGGGCTGCCATCTATGGGGTCGCACAGAATCGGACATGACTGAAGCAACATAGCAGCAGCAGCAGACATATCTAGCTCATCCTACTGGACACACAAACATCTTCTAAAACATCCCACCCAGCAAATTGTTATTCCCCTGTGGCTTGGAGAAAAAACAGGCTAAGGGACTCAGTACCTCCTAGGAATGTCAATTTAAGTTTCAGATTGCTCTTAATTAGGTGTACCATAAATTGATCTAAGAATCTGCTAGATAATTTCCAGCTATTTTTTAAAAATTTTACATCTAAAATTACTATGCAAAATCCTTTCCTCCACATAATAGAATGATAATAACCCCTCTGCCACTTTTATCACAATATGAATTAGTGGTAAGGTATAATTAAAATTGACTTCTAGTCTTAATTCCACCACTGTCTATTTGACATTGGCCCGTAATTTGTTATATCTGGATTTTAATGTCTTCCTTTATAAAATGAAGGACTTAGATTTTGTCAAATGTCTCTTGTAATACGGACAATTCCTTCCTAATCATATTTTTGTCTTTAACTCACAGGAACATCACTTAGTTTTCACTTACTTTTTAGAGTGAGGTTCTGGGACTTCTTTAATGAATAAACGAATATCCTTTTCTTCTTTTTCTTGTTTTTGTTAACTCTTCTATTTATTTAGAGTGTACGAACTAAAATCTTATTCTTAGTAAGATGACAAATAATTTTAAATGTTTTGCCTGCCAGCTTCTGCTTCTAGTGAAAAGTATTTAGTGTTTTGTGGATTTAGCCTGTTCAACTGATGGTCAACACAATACCTGTCTTACAGAAGTTACTCAAATATTGTTCCAAGATCTACTTCCCTGGAACCACCCAATGGCTCTGGTTCTGCCCACTCCAGCAGAGCAGACTAGACATGCCCTCGTGATATGTAATCCCTCTGCAGCCACTGAAACACAACTAACACAGCCTTTCCCAACCCTCCCCAAAGCT
>NW_011379089.1:0-1629 GCF_000754665.1 Bison bison bison
TTTGATCCCTGGGTCGGAAAGATCTCCTGGAGAAGGGAATGGCAATCCACTCTAGTATTTTTGCCTGGAGAATCCCATGGACAGAGGAGCCTGGCAAGCCATAGTCCATGGAATTCTCCAGTCCAGAATACTGGAGTGGGTAGCCTTTCCCTGCTCCAGGGAATCTTCCCAACCCAGGGATCGAACCCAGGTCTCCCGCTATATTTAAACAAGCAAAAAAAAAAAAAATTTCCATTCCCCATCCCCCATATCCTGGCATTTCCTAGCCCTGGACCCTACTTTTCATTTATGTGTTTAGTTTCTGTTTCCCACTAAAATGTAAGTTCCATGAGAGCAAGGGATTTGTCTGGTTAAATGGCTTTATTCCTGGCACCTAGGAATACATACCTAACACACTCTAGGTACTCAATAAATATATGCTGAATGATAAATGATGAATAAATAATGCAAACACTGTAATTAGCCCAACACCTGGCTCCATGCCAAAATAAATGTTAATTGTCACCATCATCATTGAGCGGGCTCATTTGCATGTGTTAATTTTCACTACTGCTTGCAGAAGTGCTTTTGCAGATTGCCTGTGCAAGTTCCAGGTTAGCATTGGTGCACTAGAGATCAGAGTATTCCACCTGGATTCTTTCTCTCCTCTGGACAGGGGCCCTTTCCAAATTGGGTACATTTCCCACAGGAGCCCTGGCATTGTTGGCTTGATCTGCTGATGTCAGGGTGGGGAGACCCAGCCCTGACCCTCCCTATCAGCCTGCCTGGTCTCCAAAGGAGCTCTGCTGTCATCTCTAAGGCCCTTGCGAATCTTCTCGCAGGCTGAGCCACAAGACCCAGCGAGCTCGACTCCCTGGCCCCCTCCCTAAGCTCTGCTTGGCCTGAAGGCTTCCATTTTCAAAAGGAAAGCCCAGTCTCTTCCTCCATTTATGTATCGACAAAGCTGATCTTTAAAGATAGCCCCGGTTCCTGGGGACCTGCTCGGCAAACACAGAACCCCCGTGGCCCCCGTGTTTGCCCTCTTTGACAAGCAGGGGCTGAGCAGCTCTCTGGGAAGCGTTGCTGACATATTGATTGGCCCTCTTGTCAACTTGATCCTCTGCCAGCCAGTGAGCACGGAAGGTTCTAAGTGGCACCCAGCAGGGCCCACACATAGCCTAATTACTATTTCAGACAACCCCGGTTCCAAGCTGCCACTTTTCCAGGCCTCCAGTCTCCTGCCCTTGCGGTTGCTAGAGAATTCTTTTACCTGCCACCAGCCCCTCTACCTTCCCTTTGCTTTGGTTCCCCCTGAGTATTTCAATCAGAGCGTATCTGGCACAAACACAGGCAAGTTCACTGAGAAAACAGTACCCTCACTCCAGGTAGGTCTGTTTATTATTCCTGCTGAAATCTGGGGTCTGTGTGTGGTCTGTCGGTCCTGCCTTGGTGCATTTTTAGTACTTGATGAAAGTTTTCTCCAATTAGCCAGAGACACTTTCAGAGTCTGTTTGCCTATTGTGTTTTTAGTGGCTGGTTTCCCAGCTGCCCCTTCATTACATGAACTTCTACTTGGAGGCTTTTCCTCTTTTGTCCCTCCTGCCCTGTGGAGCCCCCTGGTTCCATCCCAGGGTCTCTCTGGAGTGGAGC
>NW_011379090.1:0-1837 GCF_000754665.1 Bison bison bison
CTAGGCAAAAGTACTGGAGTGGGGTGCCATTGCCTTCTCCACTGTAGTGCTATATATTATAAAAAATGATGTGAAATGAACCAAGTTAAATGAAAGTCTTCATTAGCTAATTTAGTCAATCACTTGAAACATAACAGTCCTCCAAACAACCAGAAAAATACATCATTCCATAGTCTTAAGAGAAGAAATACCTTTTACATTTAACATAAAGTATAAACCTTAATTATATAGAATCATCTATTTGATTTATAGATCCACAGAAGGATAGTTTTAATTAGTGTTATTTCCATGAATTTCACCTAACCATAAAAACAATTTAAGTCCAATTTTAAAAACTTGTATTCAAGTAAAAAGGCAAATTCACAAATAGAAAAATAAAAGCCTCAAAAAAAGATGAACGACTTGGGTTTTTCTCCAGAAAAAAATTAGGGGTAATTAGACAATAGCTGAGTCAATAAACATACATAAATACTTTAAAAAATTAAGTAAAAGGCTCTGATTCAAAATAACAGACTGAATAATTAGTCTTTTACTTTGCAAAGGCTCTTTGAAATGAGAAATGAGATATTTTAAACAAGAAAAATCCACAATAGGCCTAGAAAACAAGAAATGGAACAAGTACCAAAGCAGAAAGTTCAAAGAAATCCTGAAAGGTTGAAAACAGGTAAGACTGCACTAAATACAGAAAAATCACAGCAACCCAATCACCAGAGGAAAGAAAGAAGAAAACACTAAATCCAGGCTCAACAAACACAAAACATAACTTCAGGATAATTAACTGAACCAGGACGGCAGACAGACCATTCCTAACTCCATTAGTACAGGGCATGAGGGCTGCCACCTGCCACCTCAGCCCTCGGGCCAAAAAAGAGAACCGTATGCCTATAATGCATCTTAGTGTACAGAGCAGGTCCCAAGGGAAGCAGAGAGGCTTAGCAACAGACAACGTTTCAGAACCCAGAGGGCTGAAGAGAGGGGCATTTATACCAAGGAGTAAAATTCACACAATACTCAACCACTCCTGGGTTCTGCAGGTTCCCAGACAGCCTCTGGGCTCCTTGCTTCCAACGAGATGTGACTGTGGACATAACCCACCTCCGTGCTCATAGCACACTGCCAATCCTCTCATTCAATTAAACTGTTGAAGCCAATCTACCAAACTGCTGAAAGAGGCCACGAATATGAGTTCCAGGAGCACAGACACATTGGAAGGAAAAAACCTAAGAGGATCTTACAGAACAAACAGCTGTATATGTAAAGAGGGAAAGAAACAAACTCTCCATACATTCCATGTGAAAGAAACTATTCTAGGCAACATTCCAGAAAAATGGGGCCGAGGGAAGTATGAGAAAAAGAAAGATGAGATATAAGAACAAACTGATGTTAAAGAATAGAAGGAGCAAATACACTTTGAGAAAAAATGAAGAGACAGCCCATAGGAACCTGAGTCGAACCTTCTCCTTTGAGTGACAGGAATTAGTGACAGGAATTTATTGGCGCGTGACTGCAGTCCACTGCAGTCCCTATCTGTTAGTAGCTGGTTCAATAATGAACAGAGTTATAAAATCAAAACACTGGAAATGCCAAGCTTATGAACTTGGCTTTCTGAGATCAATGTCAAGGGAAAGTATGCATATTTTTCATTCTTCAATTTCCCTGGAACAATTAATGTTTAAAGAATTACTTTTAAAAACTAATATCTTCACTGAGGTTTAATTACGATGATGATAGATACTCCAAGAGGCTTCACTGCAAACTGGATGAGTAGTACTTTGTGGAAAAGAGGCCAGAAGAAAGCCACTTGTCTTAACTTGAAGCCCACAGAGGGAAGGGGAAA
>NW_011379091.1:0-1723 GCF_000754665.1 Bison bison bison
CGTGAGGTGTTGCCCAGCGCACACTCTCTCCACCCTGGCCCAGCAGCAGTGACCTGGAGGTGGTTCCAGGTAAGTCCAGGCCTCTGCTCCCATCTCTCCTTTTTGCACGTCCCTGTACACTTCCCCCTACTCTTTTTGCTGCTTTTGTAAAAATAAAGTGTTTTCAGTTGTTGGCCACTTGGCTTTCTGTGCATGGTACAGGAAACACTTGTCTGGCTGAGTGCTTTGGGCTGCAGACAGGTGATGAGCCCTAAGTTGGGGCAGCTGTAGGGGCCTCTAAAGTAAGGCAGAGCGGGCAGTGCCACCTGGCTTGAGACCATCGAAAACAGGAAGCTTCAGAGAAATGAAATGGGACTTGAGGGTGCGGGAGGGGCAGTAAGGGGCCCTGAACACGGAGGGGCTGTGACAGGGTGGGGAGCCGAGATGAGGTCACAAGTCAGTGAAAACGGCAGCTGGTGTGCAGGGACTGCTGGTAGTCCTTGAGGATTTGATGATGACTGATGTGAATGGATCCCGGGGACTTGTCTGGTGACTGGATGGGGGTGCAGAACCTAGCTTGGGGCTATCATGAATGGCAGGGAAGAGAGAACCTGATGGTCAGATGGTGCCTGCCCAGTGTATTTGTACCCTGGCCCTCAAGGCCACAATTGGGTGGCAGACATCTGGCTGCATTTGTGATGTTACTCCAGTTGTGGGAAGTGATGGAATCCTCAGAACTGCCCTCTGGCCTCAGGAAGAGGGCCCTGGCCTGCCCTTCTACTTCTAGGCCTTGATCCAAGGTGCATGCCCCACCCCTTGTGGGGCCAGCCATGTAAACTGGATGTTTTTCCTGCAGTTTCATTCAGATGCTATCCTTACCACTGCACTGCACAGCTAAAAGGGGTAATCTCTGCAATAGACAGGTGCTCCTTCCAGACTTTCTGTGTTTAATGGCTTCAGCAGAGTCACTTCAGGGTCACTGGGCAGATTTCCTTCCCTTCATCTTCCACTTTATACGAACAGGTTCCTACCTCTAGAATTCACTGTCCGGTGACTGGCAGATGACACTAGATGGACTGTGGAGGGAGATGGAAGGGGCTGGTTCCCAGGGCTGTGGACCTCTCAGGGCAGGGGTCACAGTCTGTTCAACCCTGAGCTGCAGGACATTGGGTTCAGCAGCATACTTTTTACCAGACTGGGGTCCAGTTTGAGCCGCTACAGGTGAGCGCCTACCCCGGCCATCCTGTTTTACCTGAGCAAAGCTGTCTTGCCCCCTGTACAACCTGCACCAGGCTCCTTGAAAGCTGCCTCACAGCATCAGGAGGGGCAGATGCTGGTGCCAGGAGTTAGTGCACCCCGCCAGGCACACCCTTACACCCCCATCAACACACACACACACAGGGCCCTGAGGACAAAGTGCTCTGAGGACACTGAATCCCACGGCCTGCACACGTGCACCAGCTAATTCTTCACCAGCCAGGTGCCACCAGGGATTGGCGGAAGTGGTAGACAGCAGGTGAATGCTATTTCTTAATTAAAATTGGATCTCATAAATGGATGTTGAATTTTGTCAAAGGCTTTCTCTGCATCTATTGAGATAATCATATGGTTTTTATTTTTCAATTTGTTAATGTGGTGTATTACATTGATTGATTTGCGGATCAGAGAAATGCAAATCAAAACCACTATGAGGTATCATTTCACACCAGTCAGAATGGCTGCGATCCAGAAATCTACAAATAAT
>NW_011379092.1:0-1541 GCF_000754665.1 Bison bison bison
AAATGGTTTCAGCAGCACCAACCTACATCCCCACCAACAATGCGGTAGGGTTCCTTTTCTCTACACCCTCTCCAGCACTTATTTATAGCCTTTTTGATGATGGCTATTCTGAGAGGTGCGAGGTGATACCTCATTGCAGTTTTGATTTGCATTTTCCTGATAATCAGTGATGTTAAACATCTTTTCCTGTGTCTGTTGGCCATCTGTATATCTTCTTTGGAGAAATGTTTATCAGGTCTTTTGCCTATTTTTTGATTAGGTTGTTTGGTTTTTTGTTACTGAGTTGTATAAGCTGTTTGTATATTTTAGAAATTAAGCCCTCGTTGGTTGCATTGTTTGGAAATATTTTCTCCCATTTCATAGGTTGCCTTTTTGTTTTGTTCATGCACAATCAGGATTTTTAAAGTTTTACAGCTTTAGGTAAAACTGTTTTGATAGACTGGAATGTATTAGAATTTTTTAAAAATCCAGGTGTTCACAAAGTGACATAACAGATCAAATACAGTCATTGGGTGATAAGAAGAAACGTAGTGTTTCTGGTTCTGCCCTTAAATTTAATCACAGATTACGTACTCTGTTTAATGTCCATTTTACTTTCTAGACTATAAAACTCTCTGAGGAAACATTCCTTGTGTTAGTCACTATTGTATATTCCCAAGGCTCTATACAGTGTTGGGCATGTGGTTGGCCTTCAGATATTACGTATAAGATGAATAAAGAAGCACATAAAATTTTCTTAAAACGCCCCTCCAGCCTCAAATATGAAAAGCACTCAGAAGTATTGGGTGCATTTCTTCCTTTCTTTATAAGTGGGGTGGTAAGGCACAGAGAATGAAACATAGCAACAAGAGAAAAACACCCCAGGGTAAACATCTCTTGATTACACATTTGTAGACTGTCAACATAGGAAGAGACTTACCCCCAGCCCACTTCTCCCTCTGGCTTCTTAATGACTACTGGCCACCTCTTCCCATGACTCAGCCAGCAGGACCTCAGTAACGCAAGCTCTCTTAATTCTTAAAATGGTAAAGCATGATAGGAAAGAAAGTCCGCAAATGAAGAAACCACGTTATGAATTCCGGTGCCAAGAATAAAGACTGTAAATCAGATTATGAATACACCGGAGACCAGGAATCATCTTGCTCTTTTGGTGCAGGACTTGAATGATTTCTTTGGCCACTGTTCACCCTCCAAGATTACCAAGGACTTGCCTGTTCCATTCTAGTGTTTTTTCCAGAGCTACCATCCACTCTTGAGTCTGCACCTTCAGCTCTACTGAGGTAGCTGAGTAGAGCTTTCACGCCACTGAGCTGCCATGCTCTTTTGAGAGCAGATGATCTGCTAGGATGAAGGGTTGTGTTGTGTACTTTTTTTTCCTTAACTTTCCATTGAAATTTAAAATTCATAGAAAAGTTGGCACATTGAGTTCCTATTCTCTTCACCTAGCTCTCAGATTTTTAAAAAAATTTTTTAAAGTTTTATTTTATATTGGAGTATAGTTGATTCACAGTGTTGTGTTAGTTTCAGGTATACAGCAAAGT
>NW_011379093.1:0-1627 GCF_000754665.1 Bison bison bison
ATACATACATACATACATACATACACTCTTATACATACATACATACATACCCACTCTTGCCAAAGAGTAATCTTAACCATGTTTATTTGTCTCTTCCTCAAATGCTAGTGGTAAATTATTGCTGGCAAAAGGCTCTTAACTCATTAGCCACAACCTGCCTTGTGTTTGAAAATTTCAACCTTGGGTTGTTTTCACAATCCTTCTAGGGCTCAGTGGAAGAACCTCTGCTTTACCGACAGCACACTCTACTCTTTTTCTTGGAGTTTGTACTACTTGTGATCTGATCTTTCTTCATGACCATTGATGGCACAAAGTGATAGATGGATGAAGCCTTCACATCCAGTGCTGACTATTAAAGAGTGCTTAGTTGATAAGAATAGAAATCATTTGCTCTTGCTCTCCAGAACCAAACAGGTATTACCTGGCACATTACAAATGAGCTATTCCATTTACTTAATGTTTCTCTTGGTTCCCTGTTAAGTATTTCAAACATTCTGATATTGCTCATGGTTCTTTCCTACAAAGTTCATTGAAATATTTTCAATGGCCATATGCCCAGTAACATATGAGTTACAGCTTTTTTTCCCCTCCCCCTTAACAGTATATATTTACACAGGGCATATCAGCATATAACCTCAAGACACTTTGGCAATAAACTATTTCAGAAGCACACAGGGGAGAGAGAAGATGAATACCTAATTTTGATTTACTAAATGGCTTTTCTTCTTAAAATGAAATGTCAAAGGCCCACATTATGTGGGGAAAAAAATCATTTTCCTGATGTGCTGTTCCTCTTGTGTGAATCTGTCTTTGTTCTGAAACTAAGCTCACCTTAGAAGTCTTATCAGCATAGCACAAAGAAAATTAGACATTTAGTTACCAATTATCTGATTTATGGGATTAATATAAACTGCTTAGATAATCCAAGGCACAAAGAACCTTCTGAATGGTGATTTGAGTCAGTTACTCAGGAAACTAAAGAAATGTCATAAATTTTAATAGGTGGGGTACATTACTAACTTGTTTGTATAAGTTGACTGAATTTTTCTGGGGAATTTACCCGTTTTCACTTCATCATAAATTGTGTCAAACAAAGTCACCGACACCAAGCTGCTCTGATGTTTGAAAATGATTGCCTCTAATACTAAGATAATTTTATTTATAGAAAAAAAACTATTTTTAGCAATAATAACCAAATGGCTAATGGTCTATCCTCTAATATTTTGAAATAATGCATTCCACTTCCATTTGAATACCTACTTCTCTAAAGCTGTTACGTATTTTAGTACCACTTCTTGCTGACCTTGCATACAAACATTGATATAATGGTTTCATTTAAGTGTACATTTGGAAAACATACTCCCAAAATGAAAACTATCCTTTCAAATTATTTTTCCATTATAGTTTTGCTGTTGTTGTTGTCTAGTCACTGAGTCAAGTCCAACTCTTTTGTGACCCCATAGACTGTAGCCTACCAGGCTCCCCTGTCCATCGGATTTCCCAGGCAAGAATACTGGAGTGCGTTGCTATTTGTTCCTCCAGAATATCTTCCTGACCCAGGGATTGAACCTGTGTCTCCTGTGTCTACCTGAATTGGCATGCAGGTTCTTTTTTTTTTTTTTTTTTT
>NW_011379094.1:0-1845 GCF_000754665.1 Bison bison bison
GAGACATGACTGAAATGGACTCAGCATGCGCACAAAGGCACCAAAAGGTGTGCAGTGAACAATTTATCTCCACTTACCACTTTCTGTAGTGGTTTTGTATTTTATTCTTATCTTTTATTGACTAGATCAACTACTGATTTAATCTATTTTCACTTCCCCACCCCACCCCTGCATCATGGGCATGTGGGATCTTAGTTCCCTGACCAGGACTTTAACCCTGGGCCCTCTGCAGTGAGAGCCTCTGGTTCTAACCACTGGACCACCAGCAAATTCCTGCTATTTTCAATGAAAAAAAATTATTTCTATTGGATTTATTTTACTTGAAGTAGTTTTACTGTTTGTTTTATTTCTTCAAAATCATTTTTACACTTTTATCTTTAATTTTTGTCCTTCTGTTTCTTTTGGGTTTTTGTGGGTAGTGGTGTTTTTTTAACCTGTAGCTTGAGTTAGATACTTAGTTCATTAATCTCTAGTCATCCTTATTGGTAGAAATATTTAAACATATGTATACCTATGGCTGATTCATGTTGTTGTATGGCAGAAACCACCACAATATTGTAAAGCAGTTATTTTTAATTGAAAATAAGGTAAAAATAAAGTAAAGCTTAAAAAAAAAGTAGAAGCTAGTAGAAAAAGCTGTATTTAGACAGATCTACCCCTTCAGGATGGCACATTGGATTTTCCTAAAGTAAAATGAACCCTCCACTTGGCTGATAGGTAGTAAAATGCGTCCAGTAATGTTGTGAGTGCCCTGCATGTGGCTGATTTTGCCTGTCTGGTGTTCTCACTCCTTGCAGTTGTGTACCGTCAGCTATGGGAAAGTCAAGCTGGTCCTGAAGCACAACAGGTAAGGGGCTCCGTGAAAGGCCCACCAAGGCGTTTTCACCCTCTGCGTATCAGCGGCAGGAAGCTAACGTTTGTGGAATGTGCTCTGCACTAACAACTACTCCCCAGAGTAAGGGGCTAAAGGGAATGAGTGAAGCTGTGTGGCCAAAACTGTTCATTCACTGACCACTGTGTTCTCCTAGCAGTGTAGCTGGGGTTCAGATCCCTGCTAGTTTGTCTTCAAAGTGGGGCTTTGCCAACAACCCTTCTGTGTTATATCATGACCAGTAGCTCATCACTCAGCTTTGGCAAAGGGATGGGGAAGGGTGGATGTGGAGAGAAGCCGGAGGCCACTATCCCCAGACCATCTTAAGAATGCTAAATGGACTCTTCTGCAAATTCTGTCCTGGTCAGTAGGCTTCTGCTTCCTCCCCTTTTATAGATACTTCGTTGAAAGTTCTCATCCTGATGTCATCCAGCATCTTCTCCAGGATCCTGTGATCCGGGAGTGCCGCCTGAGGAACTCTGAGGGGGAGGCCACCGAGCTTATCACCGAGACTTTCACAAGCAAGTCTGCTGTATGTGGGCTCCTAGGTCACCCTCAGGGGTTGGACACATCCAGGATTTTAGCCCTCAGGTGCTTTTAGTCCAGCATTTGCAGCCTAGTAGTCCTGTAGCTTTCTTGCAGCTTTGACTGTTGCTTGGTAGCAGTAGGGTTAAATGTTTTGTGCAAGTCCAGATCCTGCCTTTCTCTTTCAGATTGCTAAGAGTGTTGAAGGTAGCGGTGGGCCCTCTACTTCCCGAGTGACAGATCCACAGGGTAAATCTGACATCCCCACAGACCTGTTTGATTTTTATGAGCAAATGGACAAGGATGAGGAGGAAGAAGAAGAGACACAGACAGTGTCTTTTGAAGTCAAGCAGGTTAGTGAACATAACCCCTCCTGGTTGCTTCTCTAAGCGGATGTCAGAAGCTGGTCTGGCCCTGCCTAGACTGTCCATAGTTTGTGTGAGAGGAAG
>NW_011379095.1:0-2105 GCF_000754665.1 Bison bison bison
CTATTTGCTATGTGCCTCTTACTATATATACTGGTGGGTACTGTGCTAAGTACATAGCATGTACTAATTTATGACATTTATGAGGTAGGTGCTAACAGATAAGGAAGGCGCTGAGAGATTAAGCAACTTGCTCTAGTCACATAGCCACCCTCCCCAGGCTTGTTTTGCCCTTTGCTAGTCCATACCTGATTTTAGCAACCAGTCAGAGGAAAGAAAAACAAATTTCTGTAGTAACATTTAATTTGTCCCTATTAATTGCTGAAGACTACTTCTTTCTATCACTAAATTTACTATAAAGAATTTGATTCCAAATAGTCATATAAAAAAACTTCAAAAACTAGACTAATTTTACAGTCATGTAATTCTGACTCTAAGAAATTTATATTTGTGTCAAAAATACTGTATCATTTTATTACTGAGTTGTTTTCTTAAAAATTGCTTTATTCCCCTATTGTGAAATCTTACTTTCATCTTATTTTTCTTGCATATCTACTCTGCTTTTGGTTTATTGTGACCTAACCTGCCTGATACAGATAGGATTCTAATTAAATGCTTCCAAAATATCCAGACGAAAATTTCATGCAGTCAATAGGGCTTCCCTGGTGGCTCAGATGGAAAGAGTCTGCCAGCAATGCAGGAGACCTGGGTTCAGTCCCTGGGTCGGGAAGATCCTCTGGAGAAAGGAATGGCAAACCACTCCAGTATTCTTGCCTGGAGAATTCCATGGACAGAAGAGCCTAGCGGGCTACAGTCTATAGCGACACAAAGAATCAGACACAACTGAGCAACCAATGCTTTCACTTTTTTCACAAATTAAATGCTTCCAAAATATCCAGATAAAAATTTCACCCAGTCAATTATTTTGTCATGTATAGTAAATAGCTTTATATTAAATCCATATTTTTTATTTTGTTTCATTTTTCCAGAATGAGATTTTCTTTACGGTAACAATGCTTTTGTTGCTATTTAGACACTTATCTGTTTAACTGTAAAATGTCTTACACCTAGTAGGCACTTAATAATACTTAATGAATGACATTAATTAATATGTACTTTTCACAATTCTATATTTATACCCATATAGTATGAGAATGCTCAATTTATAACTGTTTAAAAAAACTATTAATCAGAAGAAAAATTTGTTCATGGACTAGCTACTAACCATTTCGTATTACTTACTATTCCCTTCTGTGCAAACATCAAGAGTATGGGACGGGGGTAGGGATGGTGAGGTAGGTACACCCTTAGAACCTTGGATCTCAAACCTATAAGACCCAAATCCCCCTTTATATAACAAATATTTTGGTATCTTCCCTTACTACCCTGAAACAAAATCCATAGAAAATATAATTTATAATACACAAAATCTAAAAATATATATTATTTTCCCTATAATATAAAGAAGAAATAACTGGAAAATATATTAATATATACACTGATAATATGTAGAATTTAAGAGATGTAGAAAAATCTTCAAGTTGTATTTGACATTATGAATGAAGACCAAGAGGCAGTAAGTGTCTTACATACTAACAGGTTCCATACCAAGAACATATTCATAGGTCCAATTTGATCATAAGTCCAACAAATATAGCCTAGGAAAATAGGTTTATAGTATGTTTACATCTTTGAAAGTTTACAATTTGAAGGTTCATACGTAGGGAACTCACTGTATTTAAATGTACACATGGAATTACCATAAATCAAAAGTTACTGACACAAACTGTTGCCAATGTATTTTACTGATAACTCAGTACCACAAGTGGAGATGCTGCTCGTGACATGATCTTCAGAGATAGTTCATGACTGTTTGGAAAAAATAAAGCACAAGTTTCCCTTGATGAACCTGGTAGTTATATTCTTGGAATGCTCAATTTTATTAAAAACACACTAGAAATGATTCGTGCTTATACATAAAATAGACTTCATTTCCAGGATCAAAAGATTATTCACAAGTTTTCCACTGGTCAATTTAAGTGTTAGTCACTTCAGTCATGTCCAACTCTTTGCTATCCTATGGACCATAGCCCACCAAATTCCTCTGTCCATGGAATTCTCCAGGCAAGAGTACTGGAGTGGGTTGCCATTTCCTTCTCCAGGGGATC
>NW_011379096.1:0-1620 GCF_000754665.1 Bison bison bison
CTGAGGACTGGATCTTAAGGACTAAATCGGAACTCAGGTTACATATTCTTCCCATGGCCTTCACTTCTAAGGGTAATTTCGAATTCACTGAAAATAATTATGCTTCTAAATAGTTTCTCAGTTTTGGATTCAGAATTTTAAACCACATGGGAAATTATTATACGGTCAGCTTCACACAAAATCAGAATCAACATAGTGCAACTCTTCAATTGGATACCCATCATTTTTTTTCCTCACTGATACACTGAGGCAAATTGATCAGTTTGTGGATTTTCTGACGTGTATTATTATTCTTTTAATAGGAAATAGCATTACCACACAAATTACATTAATTCTATACAAGCCTTTTTGGTCTTAACATTTGTTATGATGAATATAAATGTATCCGTCTTTAACCATATCACAGACTACACACTGTATAAGTTTTGTTTCTCATTGTTTGTGTGTTTGTTTGTTTGTTTAACTCTATGTGTGCTCACTGGTCTTTGAAGTAGGTTATAATGGGCAAATCTACTCACATGGATTCTCATACTAGGTAAGAGATGGGCGTTTTGCAACAACAAGAAAATTTTTAACAAAAGCCAATAAAATTGTTGTATAAGATCAATCCAGTATTTCTCTTTAGTTAATGGTTACTAGCTTCTATCACACTTTGATAGCAAATTCTGTGTGCTTTATAGAAAACTCAAACCTTGAGATAGTATCGTGAATATTCAGACTCAGAAGAAATAATAGTAATTCACTCTTTTTCCTCCTTCCTGAAGATAAAATGCCCTCAATGAAACTGTCTTTAACCCTTCTAAGAGGGCCTCTTCTGACTAGCTTTTCATTTGGGGAAGTTTGTCTTTTGCTTTAGTTTTTCTTATTTCAAGCTAAAATTTTTTTCTACCTAGTCATTAGTACAGATAAAATAAATACAGCTGTCATTCTTATTTTTTTATCTTACATTTTAGTAGTTCTACTTTGAAACATTGATAAATTGAAGATGATTCAAAGAAATGGAAAGATATCCCATATTCTTAGATTGGAAGGATTAATATTATTAAAATGGCCTTACTACCCAACACAGACTATAGATTTAATGCAATCCCTGTCAAATTACCTATGACATTTTTCACAAAACTAGAACAAATAATCTTAAAATTTATACAGAACCACGAAAGACCCAGAATTGCCAAAGCAATCCTGAGGAAAAAGAATAAAGCTAGAGGCATAACCCTCCTAGACTTCAGAAAATACTACAAAGCCACAGTAATCAAAACAGCAGGGTACTGGCACAAAGACAGAAGTATGAATCACTGGAACAGAATAGAAAGTCTAGAAATAAACCCACGTACCTACAGTCAATTAGTCTTTGTGGAGATAAGAATATACAATGGAGAAAAGGAAGTCTCTTCAGCAAGTAGTGTTGGGAAAGCTGGACAACTACATATAAATCAATGATGTTAGAACACTTCCTCACACCCTACAGGATTCCCTAACAGCTCAGTTAGTAAAGAATCCGCCTGCAATGCGGGAGACCCCAGTTGGATTCCTGGGTTGGGAAGATCCCCTGGAGAAGGGATAGGCTACCTACTCCAGTATTCTTGGGCTTCCCTTGTGGCTCAGCTGGTAAAGAAT
>NW_011379097.1:0-1412 GCF_000754665.1 Bison bison bison
GAATACTGGAGTGGGGTGCCATTGCCTTCTCCTTCCTTCATGCTTATCTGCTGGTAAAAATCTTCCCGTAAAGCAAAACACCTAAACAAGGATTAACTAAGATAACACCATGATGCATTTTGATACTATAATGCATTTGAAGAATCAAAACTCCTGAAAGTTTTTATCAAAAAAATGTTGAAGCAAACAAAAATAGAGTGAACTACCAGAATTCTTAGCACTATTTAATAGTTAGAAATGATTGTGTGCTTTAGACACTAAATATTAAGTAGAACTTTAAAAAAGATTAGCATCAATAAGAGTGTTTCATTGAAAATTAGAGCGATGGACCCTGTTAGCACAAAACTTTGATCTTTCCAAATAAGACAGTAAGTTTTTTGAAAATCATAAAAATCAAGGCAGTAAAATTTCAATCATTATTGATGGCAAGGTTTCACCAAAAGCTCTTTTAATAATTTCATGTGAAATTCAATATTTTTGAACTTAGTGATGTTTTCTAGTGATCTTGGGAGCTGTAAGTGATGTTATCGGAAAAAAAAAATCAAACCTTGTTCCTCGTACATGGAAAAAATAAAGAGGCTTACAATAAAAACTTATTGGATTTTGTATAGATGTTATCCAGACAAAGTAATAGAGACAATCTGAAGTTTCAGCCAAAATTTAGAAACATACACTTTTAAATTTGGTGACATCAAAGTCATGATAAGATCACTATTCTGAATGTGTTATAAAAGGTGCAAATTGTCAGGCTCCTGTTTGCTGCTCCAGATAAATCTCATATTTGTATGATGTGCCAAATAAGCGCTAGAGAAAATTCAATAATGCATCTGAGACAAGTGGGATTTAAACAAGGAAAACTGGAAGATAATTCAGTGTTGATAGTATGTTAGGTTTAAAGTTGTAAAACTAATTTGAAGATTGCATCACAATTTTTATACTCACTTTAATAGCAGTTGAATGTAGAAACAGTTAAACGTCAGAAAATATTAATCATTCTTTTTCATATTTGACTTTGTTAAAACTCCTTATGAAAAAGATGTTACTCTCTTTTTTTTTTCTTTAAAGCAGTAAAACCATTTCTTTCTGTTAATAGCCATCCAAAAGCATTCAAGTTATTCTCTTTGACTTAACAATAAAGAAGTGTTTTCAGCCATCAAGGCCGATCTATTTCTGCAAATCTCTTTGGATTGAGAGTGATCTATTAATAAAATTAAGTCAATGAATGGATGGAGCATGCTGATAAACAGTGTCTGTTGACTTGGCTAACTGAGATATTGAATGTTCTATGCAAACCTCAGACTGTATAACTGAGGCTAGAAAATACTTTGAGTATAATCACTGTGAAAAAAAGTCTGAGGGAGTAAGGCTTGAGCCTTACTCAAGCCTTACTTATTCATCATCACTGATGAATA
>NW_011379098.1:0-1394 GCF_000754665.1 Bison bison bison
ACCCAGTCCAGTATCCTTGCCTGGAAAATCCCATGGATGGAGAAGCCTGTTAGGCTACAGTCCATGGGGTTACAAAGAGTCGGACATGACTGAGCGACTTCACTTTCACTTTCTTTCACTTTCAAGTGGGACTTATAACTACTGGTAAAGCTCATCCTATCTCATAACTGCAATGTCTTCATTTGAACTACTCCTACTTACTTTTCAAAACACTGTAAGTCACCTCTTCCAAAAAGTTTTTCCTTACTTTACCCAATACCTATGGGAATGATATACCTTTTCTAACATAGCTGGGTGCTTAACACTTTCCTTGTGTTCATCACATTTGTACTGTATTATCAGAACTGACCAAGTGATTCTGTCTTGAATTAGCTTTAGGATGACATGGTCAAGTTACTTAAAGGTTATTAGCTTCAGTACTCTCTTCTTCCAAATGGATACAGTAAGAATAATCACTCAAATGGTACATAGTTATTGTGAGGATTACACAAGCTAATTGTGTAGGACTTATCACAGAGTCTGATGATATTAAAGAATCAACAAATACTCCGGCATGAATATATGATGAATGAATGAATTCTGAGGGACTCAGTTCATTCTTCGTTACTGGGCTCAATTCCTGCCTCCTTCGTTTCTGTTCATTACGAAGCTTATTGAGTTCCTATCCTCTGAGAACCAATTCTGCTTCTTCATTGAGCACAGTCTGAGACCCAGAATAGTATTTCTAAATTAACTCCATGCGCTTTACTGGTGGCAGTCAATCTAATGCAGAGAAAATTTCATGTTCTGATATTCATTAGCTATTTACAACCAGAAATGATCACCGGGGGAACAATGGTTTGATCTCTTGATTCGATTATTTAGTATTTCTATGTTTCAGGTTCTGTAGCTGTATTTTATAAACATTTCCTTAATCTTCACAACAATCATGTGGTACTTATTTCTAGACAAAAACTAAACTAAAGTGAGGCTCAGAGAGATAAAATGATTTTTATAAGATCACTCAATTAGAGGTTTGAAACTAGCCTGAACTCAAAGTCCACTAAGCCACATGTTTCATGGTCCCATTTGTTTTTCATTCTCTATTTTCCCCACCCAGAATGTTTCAAAAGTATTTTGGGGATTATAGGCTAGATATTTTGAAAAAACTCAGCAGGTAATTAAAATAGTGCCTGAAAATATTCCAACACACTGAGACCATAGTGAGCAACATTAGAGGGGGTTGTTTTGTTTTAAATAGAAGGACAAATAAATGTTAATTATTTTTGGAATTTCTATGAATGAAGCATTGAGTTTGTTTTTCTTTGGTACAAACCATTGTCAGTATGTTACTCAAGCAAGGCTCAAAATTAGGAAGCTTGAAGTGTTTCCCATTCATGTTTCTAGGGCTTATA
>NW_011379099.1:0-1579 GCF_000754665.1 Bison bison bison
ATATGTTGTACCATTTTAGACAAAAAGCCCGATATGACTCAATCATATGTTGTACCATTTTAGACAAAATGCTGTCTTGAGTGCAGAGATATCTCATGTTTCCTCCCATCATCAATTCTAACACATCAATTGGAATAGTAATTATGTGTTGTATGAATGAATGGCAATCCTAACAGAAGAGATGCTGGCATGGTGGTGTATACTTAACAGGGAAACACAGTCTGGTGAGGGTAAAGACAGAGAGATGCTCAGATACCTAAGGAGTTGTCAGAGAAGAAGGATTAGGACTTTTCTATGTGGTTCCAGAAAACAGGATTGTATCTATGCAGTAGAAGTTAAAGGCAAATCAATTTGGGCCTAAAAGAAGACATTTATGACAGTCTTAGTTATACAAAAATAGAATGGACTTTCTGGTGTTGAAGAGATTGAAACACAACTTATTGGAAGTGTTGAAGGAAATTCAGGAATTTAGAATAATGATACATATCACATGAATCATTAAAAAAAAAGAAAAACTAAACTTTTCAGGGTTCTGTCAAACTATGGATTTCAGTGTTTCAAGGTCAAGAGGTAAAACTGGATCATTATCCCCCACCCCCAACCCGACTAATTCTATGGTAACCTGTTTGCCTTTATTTTTTTTTAACAAAACTTCAATCAGACTACTGATTTGAATTGAAATTGCAGTCAATTTGACAACCAAAGATTTTTGCACATACAAAAAATGGTAAACTTGACATAAACTATCTTTTTTTTCTGAGATTTGTATCATTATTCTAAATTCTTGAAAACATTTAAAATTCTATATCTACTATTTAGTATGTTATATAAGCTTATCCAGATTTCTGCTATATACCTAGTCTCTATTCTTTATATCCTTATATAATCCATTGACAGAAACACTGGTACTTACAATAAACCTTAAGAAATTCCTTCTAGGTGAACTGAGCCTTATTAAAATTTGACTCTTTTTTCTCTGTTCTGTCACCAGTGGTATCATGGCATACATTCTCCAGTGTTTTGCTAACATTCATCTATGCTACATACACTCCATTCTTCTAATTAAAAGTTTTTCATAAGATACAGGAGCACATAAGTTCAGTTAGACATAATTTTTTTCAGTGATCCTATCTTAGCTCATAGTTATTATCACTATGTGATTATTACTTTCTTTTCTTACAATGAAGTTAGTCATCTCAGGCCCTATATCATATGGTTTGGGATATTTACTCATTTTCAAAAAATTGGGGCCCAGTTTTACTATCTCTAGTCTTCTAGTCCATTGTCTTTAATTTTTCAAAAATCCTCCAATGGGTTTTTTAAAAAATTTTATCAGCAGGCACTGGAACATATTTATTTTCTTGGGCTTTTCTTTGTTTTCTTGTGCTCCAAAATCACTGCAAATGGTGACTGTGGCCATGAAATTAAAAGACACTCGCTCCTTGGAAGAAAAGTTATGACCAACCTAGATAGAATAGCAAAAAGCAGAGACATTACTTTGCCAACAAAAGTCCATCTAGTCAAAGCTATGGTTTTTCCAGTAGTCCTGTATGGATGTGAGTGTTGGACTATAAAGAAA
>NW_011379100.1:0-2807 GCF_000754665.1 Bison bison bison
ATATAAAAATATCGGCGTTATTGGCTCACACCACAACTCTGAGAAAGACTCTTTTATAACCATACCACAGACCCATGCAGAAGATACATCGGAAATCCATCCAGATCCCTTGTTTATGACCCTCAGCCTCAGATTCTTACCTTAGAGGATCTGAGAAAATTATTCAACTTGCTAGGTTAGGCAAGTGAAATTCTAATCCACGTATGAAATAAGAAACAGAGGCAGAATCAGACTGTAATCAGAGGACGGAAAGGGCCAGAATCTAAATAGAGATAATGAAGAAATACACCATTTTTTTGGTATAAAATAGCGAGGCAGTCTTGTAAGCATTACAACAATAATATGTGTCAGCTTTCTAAGGTGTTCAAAGCATTTCGATGGATACGTGATATGCATAACCATTTAAAGATTAATTAATACTGTTTGCAACCAATGTTTGATTAAATGGAAGCATCTGATCTCCTAAACTGGACTCTGTGTTGTGCTGAGTTTTAGCATTTGAGACTCTGAGATGCATATGGGGCGTACGTAGGCTTTGGTGTTTTGGTTGTATAAGGAACAGACTAAATTCCAGAAAAGTATTGATAGGTGAAATGTTAACATGTTGGTCCTCTGATGAGACTGAAGTACAGAGTGATGTCTTTCCCTACTTCTCCCTAATGTATTTACACCAAGGCTTTGGTGGTTCAGTGGTAGAATTCTTGCCTCCTGCACTGGAGATTTGGGTTCGATTCGATTCCTGAGCTAATCCATGTGGGATTTCTTGTCGCCTCACCCAAAACTTAGGTTTCCACCAATACCTAAGGCGGTATGATGGAGGAAAATAGCAACAGGTACCACTCATTGTAACTCTTAGAAAGTGCTCTCAACATCACATATTTTGCAGCCCTCACATACTGTGAAGAGATCATGTCTTTGAAGCTCCAAGTGTGTTTGCTGAATCCCTGGTTTTGCAAAACTTGAAACTGCAACCATTATTACTTTTATCCTATCTTCTAGAAATGAAGATCAGGGAAAGACAGTAGCTGTAGCGGGAGAAGTGTTAGGAGTCCAGGAAGAAGGATGCTTTGTCGGAGCAGTTCCTTCGCAGATACAAGAAACTGGAGAGTGGAGCTTCTGACCTTCCTCGTGAGGTAGATCCCAGTTCTCAGATCTTGGTAAAATTCCAGATAGGAAACAATTTGTGTAGCCCAAGGATATTGGCCAGAGAAAAGCGGAGAGCCGACCAAAAGGCACATGCATTGGCCGGGAATCGAACCCGGGTCTCCCGCGTGGGAGGCGAGAATTCTACCACTGAACCACCAATGCCTTGGTTTTTTATGGTGGACTAGGTCTCCTCAGGAAGTGGCTCAGGAAGGACTTTTTTTTTTTTTTTTTGGAACAGGTTTCTTCGGTAGAGAGGTAGAGAAAAACTTAAGGGGAAAAAAAAAAAACCACCACAAAAAAAGCACCCGGTTAGTTAGGCATTCTCTGTTGGTTATACTGGACATAAACTTCTGTGCCAGGAGGATGAGAGAGTATATACAAAGAGGCTAACAAGATCTGATTTGGACAAAAGGGTGGCTGGTGGTGAGGGTAAACACACCAGGTAAGGGTCGGAACGGATTTGGGTGTGTTCTGGTGACTGACGGAAACACTCGAGAGACAGTGCCCACTGCTCTTAGGGAGACGCTGTGCCTGGGTCTGCTCATAGAGAGCTGAAGCGGAGGGTGGTATGTGATGCTGAAAGGGAGCTCGATGGTGTGTTGCATTTTAGCATTTGTGACTCTCAGACGTATAGGAGGCATTGACTTGTGAATTAGGAGTTGTGAGTTGAAAGTGCAGGTTTGCAGTTTAGAAAGAGGTGCGGGAATACATGTCGATCTGGTTGATGGGGGTGGTAAATGAAAGCATGCTGGCCAGAGGCGGTGTGAGCCCTGGTGTTGGACAGAGGGCAGACACAGCCAAAGTTCTTCAAGGTCGAGGTGATGGTCAATTTCCTTGTTGAGCTCAAGTTTATGACTCAGCCTCCACCTAGCTTGGCTTCTCAGCAAGAGAACCATAACTGCATACCTGCAGCTCCTATCTTTCAAAAAGTCATAATGATTCCTAAGTCCCAACATGTGGGGGAGTCCCCACCCCAGGTTCCTTTCTTCAGGGTAAATACCTCAGGGAAAAGTAGAGAAAGACATCACTCTGTACTTCAGTCTCATCAGAGGACCAACATGTTAACATTTCACCTATCAATACTTTTCTGGAATTTAGTCTGTTCCTTATACAACCAAAACACCAAAGCCTACGTACGCCCCATATGCATCTCAGAGTCTCAAATGCTAAAACTCAGCACAACACAGAGTCCAGTTTAGGAGATCAGATGCTTCCATTTAATCAAACATTGGTTGCAAACAGTATTAATTAATCTTTAAATGGTTATGCATATCACGTATCCATCGAAATGCTTTGAACACCTTAGAAAGCTGACACATATTATTGTTGTAATGCTTACAAGACTGCCTCGCTATTTTATACCAAAAAAATGGTGTATTTCTTCATTATCTCTATTTAGATTCTGGCCCTTTCCGTCCTCTGATTACAGTCTGATTCTGCCTCTGTTTCTTATTTCATACGTGGATTAGAATTTCACTTGCCTAACCTAGCAAGTTGAATAATTTTCTCAGATCCTCTAAGGTAAGAATCTGAGGCTGAGGGTCATAAACAAGGGATCTGGATGGATTTCCGATGTATCTTCTGCATGGGTCTGTGGTATGGTTATAAAAGAGTCTTTCTCAGAGTTGTGGTGTGAGCCAATAACGCCGATATTTTTATAT
>NW_011379101.1:0-1558 GCF_000754665.1 Bison bison bison
AAAGAAGCTTGCATGCCTAAAGCCTGTGCTCCACAAGAGAAGAAGCCACTGCAATGAGAAGCCTGCACACGGCAGCAAAGAGCCCTTCATCGCCTTCTCTACACAGTTCAACACTGTCGTGAAGCTCACCTCAGACAGCCAAGTGCTGCGTTAATCCTCTAAAGCAAGCCTGGTGGGCAGTGTCACAGGAAAAAAGAGTAGCCCCCACTCACTGCGACTAGAGGAAGTCTGCATGCAGCAACAAAGAACCAGTGAAGCCAAAGATAAGTAAATAACTAAACACATAAATAAATTTAAAAAATCATTAACACGCACATGAGGACACACACAGAGGCATATGCACACGTTCCCTGCCCACATAAAGGTGGCACGTGGAGAGGCGTGAAGGCCTCTCCACTGGCCTCTCCTCTAACGTGAAATCCTTTGGATCTTCCCACACTTCCCTCCTCTCCTGTCTTCCCTGTCCACCTCTTATCTCAGGGAAGTTGTTCTCTCAGCAGTATCTCTCATATACATCCTTCTTCCCCGCACTGTTTTCTGGTCCATTGACCTTCATTCTCTTCTTGCAAAATTGCTATAATAGGTCCCTAGCTGGGTTCCCCACTTCTGGTTCGTGTTCCACCTCATTTAACTTATAATTATCAGATTTTTCTCCTGGAACACAACCTTAACCATGTCAGGCACCCTACCCTCTGGCCCCAACTCTAGGATAATCTACAGCTCCCTATTGCTCACAGCAGGAAATCCAAGCCCCAGGGCCTGGTATTATGAGCCCCATGGACTTGGCCTCACACTGTTCTGTCCAGACTGTTCTATTAGCCTTCCCCTGAGTTAGCCCTGCTTTCCAGCCTAACAGATCACTCACTGCACAAGAAATTTCCTTCATGGTTCTTATTAATCTGTCTTCTTGTTCTTCAAGGCCTAGTGCAAAATTCCATATCCTCTAGGAAGTCATCCTTGCCTTCTTTCCCCCTCTAAGAGTACTTGCTTTTTTCCCTTAATTTCGAATAAGTCCTTGAACCTTTGCTTTCAGCACTTGGCACCATTTAACTCAGCATTTAGCTGTATGTTACTGGTCTGCCCACTTCCTAGTCTGTGAGGTCTTCAGGCACAGACTGCGTTCCTCTACAGTGTAATCTCACTCCCAGGTAAGGGTCAAGAAAGCTGCCAAGATCCAACGGAACCAATGTAGCGTCTTTCTTTCTGCTTCAGGATACTGTCCTGGGCTCTGGGCACTGTGCTCCTGGCCTGAGGGACTTCCACGCCCACCACCTCTGAAGAGCTGTGTACTCTGCCAGGCAGAGCAAAACACCAGCCGTACTTTGTGTATTTCTTCACCATCTTTTGCACTAACTGGTGAATGTCCTTCCAGGAGCTGCCCATGCTGTCCGACCTAAAAACAAAGAAGACCTGATTAAGAGGGATGAGGCACCTCCTTGCGGTGGGCAGATTGTCTGCCTCTCCAGTTTCCAGCAGACTCTTTAGCAACCCTTCCCCACCCCGTGTAGCTGAAGGCCGTCATACTCCCTTAGCAACCGCACTGGGTCACCCTGGTGGT
>NW_011379102.1:0-1645 GCF_000754665.1 Bison bison bison
TAACTTCTGCTGCTGCTGCTGCTAAGTCGCTTCAGTCGTGTCCGACTCTGTGCGACCCCATAGACGGCAGCCCACCAGGCTCCCCCGTCCCTTGGATTCTCCAGGCAAGAACACTGGAGTGGGCTGCCATTTCCTTCTCCGATGCATGAAAGTGAAAAGTGAAAGCGAGGTCGCTCAGTCGTGTCCGACTCTTAGTGACCCCATGGACTGCAGCCTACCAGGCTCCTCCATCCATGGGATTTTCCAGGCAAGAGTACTGGAGTGGGGTGCCATTGCCTTCTCCGGATGCTAACTTCTAGTAATGGTTAATTCAGACAGTTGCTACAAGACGAGAGAGATTTCTATCAGAGATTTTGGTGACTGAGATTTTTCATCTCGTTACATTTTCATGTACTCTTCTTCTAAATAAATGACTCCATCCCATCATTCTTTCAACACAGTGCTTCCTTTCCAGAAAGATATTACAACTTTGTTTCCTCTTTTTTTGGTGCTCTGCTCCGGTCAACACCCATCATCTAGGTTTAGACCCAGAGCTGATTACAGTTTCTAAAAAAGGCCAGACCACTCCAGATTGTAGCATTCATGGGTGGTTGAAAAGTGCTGATGACTCAGTTCCTGGGATTCGCCAAATACCACCATTTGCAAGTCAAACTATATTTTAGCACTATTATTTTTAAATCTTCATTTGTTTTCCATCAGACTTCTGGGTTTTCTACTCTACTCATTTTGTTCTAGATTTAGTAAAGTTGTTACTTTTTTCCTACTCTTCAGGGCCAAAGGATTCTAAGGATTCAAATAGTGTATATGCTGCTTTTCTGGCTATTTTTCTTTGATCAGTTCAACACGCATAGATTGTACCGACTCTGATCATTAAGTTGTGGGCTTCCTGGCCTGCTGTCTTGAGAAAGACTTCTGATAAATGTGATGATAGACACCCCATGCAGTGTGCTAAGGGAATAGAATGGGAGGGAAACCGCTGGCTATCAGGGAAGGGTCTCCATGAGAGGGAAACTTTATCTGGTGTCCTAAAGCCTGAGAAGGAGAGGGCCAGGTGAAGAGGATGGAATAGTAGGGGGAGAGAGTTCCAGGAAAATAAAACAGCAGGTAAAAAGGCCAGAAGGTGAAAAAGAACATGGCCATGTTTAGGCAAACACATGCAAGTTCAGCATGGCTTGAGCATTAGACACAAGGCTGGGTGGGTAACAGGTGATAATAAAGCATGGTAGAGCCTTCTGTCATGCCAGGCCTTGTGAATCATGTTAAGAAAGCTAAGAGTGATGGAGAACCACTTAAGGGTCTTAAGAAAGACGATGATATTAGTAATTTCAGAGGGCTTACTCTGGCTTTGGTATGTAAAATTGGAGGCCATTTGATCCCAATAGCTGGACATAGCAATAGAGACAGGATGGAGGCTACAACTGAGGAGGGAAAGATTAGATGAATTTGAAAAATATAAATATGGTAAAATTGGAAAATGAGATGAAATACCCTGCCACTCCTATCATATTTGCCATTAAAATTACACAAAATTTAACTGTAATCCATGGGATTAGGGGCTATAGTTGGAGAAGGAAATGGCAACCCACTCCAGTGTTCTTGCCTGGAGAATCCCAGGGACGGGGGAGCCTGGTGGGCTGCCGTCTAT
>NW_011379103.1:0-1491 GCF_000754665.1 Bison bison bison
CTAGACAAGAATACTGGAAAGGGTTGCCATTTCCTCCTCCAGGGGATCTTCCTGACCCAGGCATCAAACCTGAGTCTCCCATGCCTTCTGCATTGGCAGGTAAATTCTACCACGGAGCTACCTGTGAAGCCCTCGCCGATATGACATAAGGGTTACCAAATGTGCCCATCTCAAAAATCCTCTAATTTCTCTGACTAACCCAGATCCCCATCACTCAAATCCCCTGAAATTTTCCTAACGACAGGAGTCTCCCATGTAAATGCAAAAATACTAACGAAAAAGAATGGCACATTAAGCCGTTTTCACTCATTATGAGCAATGAAGTTTATCAAATTAGCTATCTCAGACAACATGCAGATTCCTGTTCAATTCAACAAGCATATGCTGAATGCTTTCCACTGTGAGAGACAGTACCAGGAGCTGACTCAGTACAGGCTGAGCTCTGACTTCAAGGGGCTCATAAGTTAATGGCAACGACAGACGTGCGTGGACAACATAAGGAGCACCCCTGCGTGGAGACCCCAGTTGGACCTTGACAGATAGACGGGCGCTGAGTGGGGACCGAAGGAAGGGGAGGGGAGAGGGAGGGGAAACAGCGGCACGACTGCTTTCTCCCCGTGGCTCAATCCCACATGAAGCGATGCTGCCCAGTGGCTGGTTTTGCAGACTAGCGATCTGGCATTGAAAATGAAGTACAAGGCTCCATCCCTAGTAGCTGGGGTCAAATTCTGATCAGCCTTCCGTCTTCATATAAGTTACTTTCTGAGTCTCAACTGCCTCAAATTATTATAGATCAATGATATGGATAATAAATTGGAAAGTGTTTTTTTACATTTTACTGTCACTGAAATGCAGATACATCATACAATTGCCATTTATAAACTTGCATCACTCCGTAGTCTAACTGGTCGCTTCTGTTTCATTTTTTCCCTAGTGGGTGTGGTAGGCAGAATCTTAAAAAGACCCCACGCTGTGCCCCTCGCCCTTGTATTGTGGGGTGTGGCTGGAACCTGTGTATACAATGACATGTTCCTATAGTGACTGAGTCACACTCCACAGCAAAAGGGGGATTTCCAGGTGGACTTCTCCACACATAGCAGCCCTGAGAGTTTTCTCAGCTAATGAGAAGAAGGAAAAGCCAGAAAGATTCAAGGCGAATCAGAGACATAAAGGACCAGAATCTCAGACTAAAGATGGAACAAAGAAATAGAGATTTGTTATTTCTGCTGGAAGATGGCCAGGCCCATTGTCCTAGCTCAGTGATCTCTCAGGATCCAGGTTCCTTCTGATGCTTTGCTCCGGCATCCACCTCACTGCTCAGTCACCTCTTATCCTTGAATCATGGGAAAGACCACAGACAACAGAAACATCCTGATGGGTGAAACTGGAGCCTATTATACAGAGTGAAGTGAGCCAGAAAGAAAAACACCAATCCAGTATACTAACACATATATATGGAATTTAGAAAGATGGTAACAATAACCCTGTATA
>NW_011379104.1:0-1507 GCF_000754665.1 Bison bison bison
CTGGAGAAGGGCATGGCAATCCACTCCAGGATTCTTGCCTGGAGAATCTTGTGGATGTATAATAATCTTATCTGTCAGTCATACTTTAATAAAAGTGAAAAAATCAATAGTACAACTTGAAAAAAGAAAATATCAGAGGGCACTGTACATAGCAAGAGTGAGCATTATTTTGTGAAACATTTGTTTCGAATAGATATATGGGTATATATATGTGGTGCCTGTGTACTTAGTTCAGTCGTGTCTGACTCTTTGCGACCCCATGGAATGCACCAGCCCAGGCTTCCCTTTCCTCCACCATCTCCCAGAATTTGCTTAAACTCGTGTCCATTGAGTCACTGACATACTGAGTCACAAAATAAATTTATTGTATTTAAGTTTATACTCAAGTATAATAGAAACTAGTATTCCTTTCAGAGGGTCAGAGGGAAAGAGAAAACAGGGAAACGCAGCTAGCGCTGGTCAGGTGTCTGTCCGTTCTGACGGCAGCCCCCTGATGGACCGGGGGATGTGTGTCTGCTGGGAGGTGGGTGTGGGATGAGAACAGAGGAGCATTCCTGCAGTGGGCGGGAGGTCAAAAGACTAGATAATCTTGAAGCCAGAGCCTGTGCTTTGTTCTTTTTTATGTTCTTAGTGCCTAGTCCCAGCAGCACTAACTGGCACAGGAAACCCTCAATGAATATTTGTTGAATGAATACATGGAAATGAGTGAGGTTTACAGATTTTTAAAGGCTCCTCTTAAAAACTCAATTAGGCTTGGAAATGAATTCAGGCAGTCCTACATTTATGAAAAGCTTGTTTCCAAAACCTTAATTTGCAAATTGGTTTTTGGAACTTCAAACATTATTATACATGGCAGTTGGGATCTCGGGCCAGCCCACAACCACCTTTTAAAACCCAGGATATATCTGAAGCTAGTACTGAGAATTGAAACTGCATTTCTACAGGGGAAAAAGGCATCCTCACTGGTCCAGTTGGGAATGCCAGAGGCATGTTAGCCTCCAGATGGCAGAGGAACACCTCCCCAGCCCCCATTCCTCTGGCCTCAGCTAGCCTGGCCTCTGCAAAGCCATTCTGGGGGAACTGGGGAGGGGGTGTGAGAATCAGTAGGAAGTGAGCGCTCATGTCAAGGATAGAAATAGGTTAAAGGTAAGAAGAGGGAAAGAGAAGTGAGCAATGCAAATTGCATCAACCAGGGGGGAAAGAAAGGCCTGTTGCCACCAGGCACCCAGTCAGTGCTCTTGTGGCCAGGTGGCTAGGAAGACACATGAAGAAAGTCGAGACCATTTCCATAAAGATTTGGTACAGTCACCATTCCAGCAGAAATTCAGCAATATCGTTCACAGAGTGCCCAATACTGGCAAAGAGTAACTGCCCGTTTCTCTGCCATTCTTTCTTATTTTTTATCTACTAACAGAAAGTGGTAATTTTACCCTTAACCAGATAAGAGGTCCAGTGAAGTCAACCATTTAAAGCCAAACTTTGAACTCCAAAGTGAACAAAAATGGCC
>NW_011379105.1:0-1844 GCF_000754665.1 Bison bison bison
TAAGAGCCTGCAAGGAAGTGTAAGAGCATTTAAGGTTGTGAGAGGGAGTATAAGAGCATGATAGGGAGTGTAAGAGTGTGCAAGGTTGTGGGAAAGTGTGTAAGAGCAGGTGAGAGATGGTAAGAGTGTGTGAGGGTGTGCAAGGGAGTGTAATAGCATGTGAGGTAGTGTAAGAGTGTGTAAGAGTGTGTGATGGAGTGTAAGGGTATGTGAGGGTAGGTAAGGAAATGTCAGAGTATGTAAAGAAGTATAACAGTGTGTGAATATGAGTGAGGGAGTGTAAGAGTGTGTGGGTGTGCAAGGGAGTGTAAGAGGGTGTAAGGCAGTGTAGTATCATGCGAGAGAGTGTAAGAGTGTGGGATGGTGTGCAAGGGAGTGGAAGAGCATGTGAGGGAGTGTAAGCGTGTGTGAGGGTGTGTGAGGGAGTGTAAGATTGTGCTAGGGTGTAGAGGGAACGTAAAAGTGTGAGAGGGTGTTCCAGGGAGTTTAAGAGAGATTCCAGGTGTAGAGTAGGTTGGGAGTCACTTGGAACTAGTGGTCATTTCAGGGATTGTAAGAACATGGGAGGAAGTATAAGAATGTGCAAGGGTGTGCAAGGAGTGTAAGAATAAGCAAGGCAGTGTAAGTGTGTGAGGGTGTGCAATGGAGTATAAGAGTGTGCGAGGGCATGCAAGGGGGTGTAAGAGTGAACAAGGGTGTGTAAGGGAGTGTAGAGTGTGTGACAGTGTGTGAGGGAGTGTAAGGGTGAACGAGGAAGTGTAAGAGTGAAAAGGTGTGGGAGGAGTGTAACAGTGTGCAAGGTAGTGAAAGGGAGTGTAATAGTGTGCAAGGGTGTGAGAGGGACTGTAAGAGTGTATGATGGTGTGCAAGGGCAGGCGAGGTCATTCGAGGATGTGTGAGGACATGTGAGAGCACACAAGGATGTGCAAGGGTGTGCGAGGTTGGGCAAGAGTGTGAGAATGTGCGAGAGCATGTGAGGACATGGAAGGGCATGTGTGGCCATGTGAGTGCACGTGAGGGCATGTGAGGGCATGTGAAGGCATGTGAGAGCATGCACAGATGTGTGAGAGTGTACGAGAATGTGAGGACATGCAAGGGCATGCAATAGCATGAGAGGGCATGCAAGAACGTGCAAGAGTATGCGGGGGTGTACGAGGCTGTGTGATGGTGTGTGAAAGCAGGTAAGGATGTGAGAGAATGTGTGAAGATGTGTGAGAGTGTGCAAAGACGTGCAAGGGCATGAGAGGATGTGTAAGTACATAGAGGGAGTGTGAGAGCATGTGGGGCCCTGTGAGAGCCTGCGAGGACATGTAAAGGCATGCGAGGCTTTCCAAGGGCGTGTGAGAGTGTGTGAGTACATGCAAGATTGAGCAAGAGTGTGTGAGGGCGTGCAAGAACATACGATGGTGTGCAAGAGCAGGCGAGGGTGTGTGAGGGTGTATTAGGGAGTACAAGGACGTGTGAGGTCATGTGAGAGTGTGTGAGGATGTGCAAGGGCATGCGAGGGCATGTAAGGGCCCGCAAGAGTGTGGGAGGGCATGGAAGGACATGCAAAACAGTGCAAGTGGGTGTGAGAGTATGTGAGTATATGCAAGGGGATGTGAGGGCATGCAAGAGCGTGTGACGGCATGCAAGGAATTGCGAGAGTGTGTGAGGACATTCATGGGAGTGCGAGGCTATGTGAGAGCATGTGAGGGCATGCGAGCACATGTGAGAGGGTGCAAGGACATGCAAACTCATGCAAAGATGTGCATGGGTGTGCGATGCTGTGGTAGCACAAGCAACTATATGTAAATAAATGTGCGAGGGAGTGTGAGGCCATGTGAGAGCATGGGAGGGCCTGT
>NW_011379106.1:0-1314 GCF_000754665.1 Bison bison bison
TATTGATATTTCTCCCGGCAATCTTGATTCCAGCTTGTGCTTCATCCAGCCCAGGGTTTCTCATGATGTGCTCTGCATAGAAGTTAAATAAGCAGGGTGACAGTATACAGCCTTGATATACAGTATACAGTATACCACACAGTATACAGTACACAACAATGTACAGGTTGTATACCCACATGATTTATTGCACGAATCAGAGTATGTTTGGGAATGAAAGGAAGTGCTGTTAAGAATTAGGGGAATAGCCTGAGCTACATGGTCCTCTCCATAAGGTCTACCCACAGGGCAGCTGATGGGGAGGACAGGCTGCTATCCCACACTGCGTGGTCTCCATGATGACTGCCCGTGGGCCCTGCCATCACCACCCACTTGGCCAAACACAGCCACCTGGGGGAGGGGAAGGAGCCAGGGAACTACATAGTCAGTCAGCTCCTCCCTGCTTTCCTTTCAAACAGGGCTGTTCTTCTATTTCTGCTTTCATGTATTGTATTTCTGCACAAGAGTTACTTCGAAAGAAAGGGGTTTGTTGCTGAAACATTCTGAAGTGACTGTTAGGAGTTTCTCCCTCAGGGCAGGATCTTTATGTGGTCATTCATCCCACAAATATGTATTGAGTGTCTGCTCTCTACATCCATGCTCCGCAGCCGTCTGTTCCAGTGCTGTGGTGTCAGGGAGACCAAGCCTCTAACCCAGCCTGCAATTGTGTTTTGGAGGCTAATGCTTTACCCCAAAATAACAATTTAAGAAGTGACAGTATTTCACGTAACCTGGATGCAGTGTCAGCAGGACATGAGGGACAGAGCTTGTTTTCAAATTGGAGATGAAGCACAGGACACACTGGGTCTCTCTCAGTTCGTGATAATCTCCATTCAGGATTTCCCATGTTGTGGCTTCTTGGTAGCAAAACTTGCCTAGTGATGAGAAAGGAGATGTAGAGGACATCAGAGGAGACTTTGGTCCAGTCTTTGGAATAAACATCATGTAACCTCTTAAGGTTGTAGTATACTCTGCTTATATAGAGATTATCTACCCAGCTAACTCAGCTCTCTTGAATTAGCAATCAGCTGGAGGGAAGAGACACCAACACACTTTCAGAGGCATAAAATTAATGGCCTGAGCTTTACAGCAAGGGCAGGGCCTAGGCAGAAAGGAAGCAGCAGCCACCCCCAACATATGCCTGCCTGCCCACTTTACTTTTTCTCATCTGCTAGGCTGGGTCTGTGCAAGCCCCCAGGAGCCCCCAGATTGGGTTCTGCAAACCACATGGGAACATTTCCAACTGCACCAGTTGGGAAAGCACAAAAGTATGGA
>NW_011379107.1:0-1464 GCF_000754665.1 Bison bison bison
CAGGCTGCCTTGTCCATCACTAACACCCAGAGCTTGCTCAAACTCATATCCATCGAGTCAGTGATGTCATCCAACCATCTCCTCCTCTGTCGTCCCCTTCTCCTCCTGCCTTCCCTTCTTTCCCAACATCAGGGTCTTTTCCAATGAGTCAGTTCTTCGCATCAGGTGGCCAAAGTATTGGAGTGTCAGCTTCAGTCATTCCTTCTGATGAATAATCAGGACTGATTTCCTTTAGGACTGACTGATTTGATCTCCTTGCAGTCCAAGGGACTCTCAAGAGTCTTCTCCAACACCACAGGGTCTTCTCCAACACCACAGAGAATCCCCTACATAAGAAGAAAGTAGGGCCCAAGGAACATGGTAAAGGCATAGCCAGAATATTACAGAAATGGCAATGACAGAAGGTTGACCAGAAACAAGACTACCACGTTGGTGGGAGAATTGGAATGTAAAACAAGTAATGGATAGTAAATTTGGGAAGATCAGTTAGGGCCTGTTTAAGAAATATCTTTAAATTTAGACTGAGGCATTTTAATTGGGCTCTTAAGGTTTAATTTAACAACAAGGATATAATGCTTGTGCAGTAGGACTTCTGAATGTTTCCTTCTTGCTTATTTAGTAGAGTTTTTAATCGCTCTATTAATATATAATAAGCATACAAAAATTTCCACATTTAAAAGTGTATTTACTGATAAATCTGATATGTTTTGTGGCTTTGGACCAATCGTCATAGATAATGACTGCATGCATTACTCTAAAAAATTTCTTTTCTCCTTTGTGTTCTTACCTTCAAGAACCTCCCTACTCTGATGTCCACTCTCTCCCTAACCCCCACATACCACTAACTCCTCACCCCACCCCACTCCCCAACTTCACAGGCACCACTGATCTGCTTTCTATCACTGCAGATTAGACATTAGCTAGAGATTTCAAGCTGTTGTGTGCTCTTTTTTGTCTGGTTTATTTCAGTTATAATTATTTTGAGATTCAGCAATCTACTTGTACATGTCAATATTCATTCATTCTCATTGCTTAGCAGGATTTTAATTGAAAAGGATGTTGGAATTGGAAAGAGACTATTGAAAGTCTGAGTCAGGATAATGCTTTCCCTTGAAGATCTTCCAGTTGGTTAAGAAGAGTTAGAACTATACAATCAGAGGACAATAAGAGGCTAAGGCATAAAATATTGGACAAAAGTGAGTGTGTTGCGAGCTGGAATAATCTGGGAATAGAATAAGATAGGAAATGAATCTTGAAAAAAGAGTAAATGTTGATGGACTGAAAAGAAAAATATCCATGAATAAAGAAATAGAATGAGTTAAAGGATGGAGTTTGAAATTAGTATGTACATGCTAAGTTGCTTCAGTCATGTCCAACTTTTTGCGATCCCGTGGACTGTATCCCACCAGGCTCCTCTGTACATAGGTTTTATCCAAGTAAGAATAATGGAGTGGGTTGCCATGC
>NW_011379108.1:0-1500 GCF_000754665.1 Bison bison bison
TCGAGAAATATTCTCAGCCTCCCTCTGTTCCACTGTGGGCCCTAGGGCATCACAGAAGCCACCATCCCTGCCTAGAGCCCTGGGAGTAGGCACAACTGCTTCATCTCCACACTCCCTATCAAGGGTGTAATGTCCAGCACACACTGTGGGAGGAGGCAGCAGACATCCATACTAAAACAGCCTTTGCACAAAATATATTAATCCCGCACATTCCACACAGGGATGCTCCCACATATAAATAGCCCTCCAAGACCACAGTAGATCATGGTTTCTCTTAAACACAAAATAAGAGAAATATAAATATAACAAAGAAGTGAAGGAATCATTCCCAATTAAAAGATCGAGAAAATCCCCCTGAAAGAACAATGAACGAGACCTCTTCAGTCTAATAGACAGCAATTTCAAAACAGAGATAATGAAAATACTAAAGAAATTAAGAAAGACTATCAACAAAAATGCAGAGTACTGTAAAAACAAACTAGAAACTATCAAGAGGACCCAAGGAAAATTAGAAAGCTCATTTTCTGAGAGGAAAGCTGAACTAAAGGCAATGAATTGTGGAATGAATAATGAAGAAGAATAAATAAGTGATATGGATGATAAAATAATGGAAATCACCCAATCAGAACAGCAGACAAAAAGTCAAATGAAGAAAACCAAATAAAAAAGAGAAGTAATATGACACCTATGAGATAATATAAAGCATGCCAATCTACACATAATAGGGATTCCAGAAGGGGAAGAAAGAGAAAAGGGGATCAAAAATATTTGAAGAAATTATGGCTGAAAACTCCCTAAAACTAAAGAGGAAACAGAAATCCAGGTACAGTAATCACAAAGGGTCCCAAACAAGATGAACCTAAGCAGACCTCCATCGAAATATAATTAAAAGGCAAAAAATTAAACAGAGGATTCTAAAGGCAGCAAGGATAAAGAAAAAGAGTTAATCACAAGAGAATCCCCCTTATTAAGGTTATCAGCTTATTTCTTTCCAGAGACATTGCAAACCAGATGGGGGTGACAACATATACTCAAATAGCTAAAAAGAAAATTATGCAACTGACAATACTCTAAGCAGCAAGATTATCATTTACAAAAGAAGAAGAGATAAAGAATTTGTCAGACAAGCAAAAACCGAAAGAACAAAGCAAATACTAAGTCTATCCTAAAGAAGATATTGAAAAAATTCTTCTCTAAACAGGAAAGCAGCAAAAAACTGAAGGAAAGAGGAAATCACAATTGTAATTATTTAAATAAGCCAGCAGAAAGATTAAAAAAAATCAAAACAGTTTTGTGAAAACAATAATATCCCTGATGAACAGCAAAAGGATAAACATGAAGATGTAAAAAGGATATCAAAATTATAAAATGTCAGGGGTAAAATAAGAAAATGTAAATTTCTCCCTCCCCTTTATTAAGAATGTGCTTGAGCCTCAGTGACTATCAGACTAAAGCAAGTAGATATAGGAAGAGGTTAAGATACTTAAAAAAAAAAAAAAA
>NW_011379109.1:0-1371 GCF_000754665.1 Bison bison bison
GGCTTTCAGGATGAGGCAGATATTTCCATAGTTTAATTTTCATGGTGAGATATTTCCGTGGCAAATTCAGTTGAATCGTGAATCTAACCACCAAGCGATTATTGTCTCTTGCCACCCTGTTCTATTCCCCATCCCCCGCCCCCATTTCTCAGTTTCTCATCTCTTTCACTTTATGTTATGTGATTCAGAAAGGAAAAAACAAGAGCTGGTCCTCACTGTACAGAGGGAGTCAGGCTGTGATGTGAGACATGAGCTCAAGTCCCTCTGTGACACTTGTTCTAAATCACATGTGCTGATTAGACTCCCACGTTGCATCTTGTTTTTGAAGAGAGTGACCCTAATTGACCCAGACTTTCAATGGCAAGTAATATTTTATCCAGACACTGAACTGTATAAAGGAAGAAGGGTTATGGGAGGACAGGGAGACACAATGGCCCAGCATGGAGTCAGCATCATGTTTATGCTTCAGTTGCTTTTTCCACTAAGCAGTTGAGAATTCTGTCTGGATCAAGTGAAAGGAGGAGATGGGACATAGGAAAAATATTTGCAGGGAATTTGAGAAACTTTGCTGCTGAATAAGATTAAGAGTTAATCATTGTATGGTTTATAATAGGGAAATAATTATTCTATATCATTTTTGAGATTTTAGAAAAAATACCCTAAGCCTAATTTCAACAATAAATTAATCCACTGGTCCAAGTGTTTATCCATTACTCACTCTCTGCTCAGTACTACGATTGTCAGGAATGTGACCATGTTGGCCATGATCCCTAACCTAATTATAAGAACGGAGACTAGAAATGTTTATAAGGTTAGAAAAACTAAAATAGTTTAAATTATTCCCCTGAGACTCTGGGTGTAGGACTGGAAAGTAAATCAGTCATTGGCGAACACATATCAAGACTCAAATCCTATGCCTGAATGGTCTTTGAGAAGGACAATTTCAAGATCTTAGGTCCTCACTGAAATATTTATTTTGTACATGAAGTAGATAAGGAGACAGAGTGTGGAGTTTCTTTTTGAACTTTCTTTTACCAGCCTTGGTATGTGGATGACATAGTTATTGTTAAGGAGCATGTAGTATAGTTCAGATTTAAGTGATAGGACAGACAAAATATAATTTGTGGGATGAATAGAAGCATTTAATTGTGTCTAAAGCACCTCTTTAGGGGGCTGGGATGTCAGACGAAATGCTCACAGTCACCACTTCTGCGTTTCCTTTGGTACAAAGATCTGTGGGTGGAGAAGGGAAGGAGGTTGCTCACCCGGTAGCCTGGGTGAGGCCGCCAACGGCTGATCTTTCAGATTACATTGTCGGCACTGCTCTCGCAAGTCTGCAACTTAATTTCAGTGAAGCAAAATAAATATGAG
>NW_011379110.1:0-1405 GCF_000754665.1 Bison bison bison
AAGGGATGACAGAGGACGAGATGTCTGATGGCATCACTGACTCAATGCACATGAATTTGAGCAAGCTCTGGGAGTTGGTGATGGACAGGGAAGCCTGGCATGCTGCAGTCCATGGGGTCACAAAGATTTGGAGACAACTGAATGACTGAACTGAACTGAGGACTTAGTAACAACAGCAACAATGAAAGAGTCAGAACTTGAATGAGTAGAACTAAATATTGACGACTTGTTGCTATTGACATTATGGTTGAATCTATGTAAATGCATTTTGGTATTTAAGGCAATTAGTGCCCAAGGGTTAAGTTTTTAACAAAAGTGTAAATGGCTTCGTAACTCTGAACATTAAAATATGAATAAGGCTTGGAGTTTGAGAGGGTGAAGGTAAAATTCCTAAAGTGGTAAGAAGTAAAAATTAAAATAGTATCACCAGTATGTTGAACATTTTCTTAATTTCCATTAATTCCAATGAAATCAGCATCCTTGAAAGGCCCAAGGTACTTTATGTAGCTGAGAATATATCAGTTTTCATAACTTCCACAAACTATCTTTGAGGCAATATGTCTTATGATTAATTCTCTTAAAATTCCAAGTAGTTACCAAAGGCACTTAATATAACTAGATTTTTGGCATTCTTTAGGCTAGTGCCTCTTCTGAATTTAGTTTTCAGTCAGCTAATCATTATTTTATTAATTTGTTATTTGATGTGTTTAACCAGGAGTAGTTTGTCTACTGTTGGCAAGGAAACAAAAACTGGTGGCATGCGTATCTTATATTTACTAACCCTTAGTTAGCCTAGGCTTATTTTATAAGTGAAGAAACTGAAGTTCAGAAGAATTAAATGAGTTCCTCAACTTTATATTTCTAAGTAGTTAAAGAGAAAAAATAGTGTTTATGGAGACTGAATTAGTCTGTGAGGGCTGCTGTAAGAAAATATCATAGGCTTGGTGGCTTGGAGGACAGAAATTTATTCCCTTGCATTTGTGGAGGCTAAAAAGCCAAAATCAAGTGTCAGCGAAGTGTTATTTGGAGGCTTCTCTCCTAGGCTTGTAAGTGTTTGCCTTCCCACTGGGTCCACATGTGGCCATTTCCTTATATTTGACATTCAGAGATCCCTTGTGTCTGTTCCTCTTCCTATTAGAACACAGGTCTTACTGGATTAGGGCCTACCCTATGAGCTCATTTAAATTTAATGACTTCCTTAAGGGCCCTGTCTCCAAATACAGTCAACTTGGGTGTTAGGGATTGAACATAGGAATTTTTAGGGAACACAGTACACTGTATTACAGAGACCATTTACTGATATCTCATTAATTTATATAACTGTAATTAATCTGTGTTAATGAAAATAGTATACTACTGAATGGTTAGACAGTGGCACCCCACTGCAGTACTCTTGCCTGGAAAA
>NW_011379111.1:0-1579 GCF_000754665.1 Bison bison bison
AGGAACGGTGTCTCCCTGGGAGGGGCCCTGAACTACCCCTCCCCGCGGTTTCTGCATCCGCAGATCTCCCCCAGGCACTGGACCCTGGGGGGTCAGCCCAGGACTCGAGGGCCCCTTGGTCCTGCCAAGGAGTCGGATGAGCCCAAAGGCTGCAGCCCTGCTCCTGGCATTGTGCCTTCCTGGGCGTCCACGGCACACAGGAACCCCAGTCCCCACTGTAGGGGGTCTCAGTCTAGCAGGAGAGACGGCAGATGGAGGGAACACAGATGGGGCCACGGGCTGTAAGTGTGGCCGCCGGTGTAGACAGACGCTGGGCAAAGGGGCGGGGCAGCTCCCGAGGAGTGGAGCCGGCACCCAGGGTGAGAGGGAGTTACCCAGATTCGGGGGCGGGGAGCCGGTAGAATGTTCCAGACGGAGGAGGTGGTGGAGTCAAGGTCAGGGGGTGAATGAGGGCGGGTGGGTTGTGCTTGGGTGCAGCGGGAATGGCTGGGTGTTGTGGCCAGGCCTGGAGGAATGCGTGGTCTTGACCCCTGGCCAGGAGTCTGGGCTTCGTTCCAGGAGTCCGGGTCAGGGGAGGGGGCAGTCCTTGGTTTGAATCCCTCTGGCCTTGAGGGGCCACGATGCATGTCAGCAGGGCCATTGGATGCAGAAAACCACGGGATGAAGAAATCCCAGGAGGTGGAATATTTCCAGTTAGACGGGGTGTCAGAGGGCAGAGCTGAGCAGCCCAGGAGGTGCCCGGGACTCCCCAAGTCAAGCAGGGGCTCCCTGCGGCAGAGGGGGGACAGGTGTGCTCAGGTGTGAAGTCTGTGGGCCCAGTGCTTTGACTGAGTGTTCAGCTCAGCTTGGGGCTCCCTCTGAAAGCCCGCCTGCCCCCTCTCCAGAGCAGCATGTGCCCTGAGGGGCCGTGTCCCCTCCACGCACTGGGTGGGCGCCCTGCCCTTCCAGCCGCTCACCGCCAGTGCCATGTGCACCACCGTCACCTCTGACACTCTCACAGCCCGCCCCGTGGGTGCCAGCCCCGGGGGTCCCTCGTGGTGTCATCTCCGGAATGAGGGTGGGATGGGGGCGGCTGGAGTGAGGGAGCCAAGGACCGAGGAGGCCCAGAGAGGCCAGGGGTTGGGCCAGGACCAGGGGTCCCCCCAGATTGCACACCGTATGGCCCCCACGGGGCACACATGACTGGAAGCAAAGGCTGAGGACCTGGGCCTGACACGGCACTGCTAGCGGGGTCAAGGGACAAGCCACAGGCCGCACAGGGTGACTAAGCTGGGTCCACGGCCAGCACCGCCTCTGGAAAAGGGGTGCTCACACTCAGAGCCCCTCTGAGCTCCCTGTTTCCTCCTGCGCAGCCCGCAGGGTGGGGGGCTTGGAGTGATGAGTCGGGAGGGGCTGGGGGGCTGGAGGAGAAGCCACAGGGTGGTGGACGCGGGTCTGCTGAGGTTGAGCTGGGGGCCTGGTGTGGCCTGGGGCCCCACCGCTGCTGCGTGAGTGTCCTGGGGCTGCTGGCACGGCCAAATTTCATCTCTCACGGCTCTGGGACCAAAAGTCGGAAGTCAGGGTGTTGGCCGGGCCCTGA
>NW_011379112.1:0-1241 GCF_000754665.1 Bison bison bison
CTGGGATTCTCCAGGCAAGAACACTGGAGTGGGTTGTCATTTCCTTCTCTAATGCATGAAAGTGAAAAGGGAAAGTGAGGTCGCTCAGTCCCCTCTGACTCTTTGCGGCCCCATGGACTGCAGCCTACCAGGCTCCTCCGTTTGAGTTGTTACTATCACTTTAAAAATTTTCAGCTCTGCTGTTTCAAATCTTAAAATCGAGTTATTCTATTTAATATCATTGGTTATACAAGTTGTGTTATGCCCCCTGGTGGCAATAAGGATAGGAAGATGAGAAGCATATTTCAATCAAAATGAGAGAGCCGACTTAATTGAAACAGGGGACAGGTCCTGAACTTGAAATGGAATTTCATATAAAACTTTTCTGGTCTTACTAAAAATAGGAAACATCCCGTTAAAACTAAAATCAGATGTGTTAACTTCAGCCTGCAAGGTGCATATTTCAATTTTCCTTGCTTTGTCATAAAATGGATTAGCTCCTTGAAATATGTCAGTTGAACTTGAAATTAAATATTTGCTCTACATATAGCTAATAAGTAGCTGCACTCATATAACATAACTGAAGTCTATATACAGAATTTCCTTCAAGATCAGACTTTAGCATATGTCACATATACATAATACCATCGCCTTTTTTCAGAGCATTAATTTCCCTCTATTAATAAACTTTTCAAGGTTACATAAGCCCAAGTAGTCATTTTCAAGAAGGTGTTACAAAAAAGTTCTAAATTGTATAATTTGCCCTCCAATCAAAACAGCCAAATAATGGTTTTAATGGGCATTATACTGACAGCTTCTTGATTAAGGCTTTTATCTGTTTGGGGACCAAAAAAAGATGAGTGAAGATACTGAACTACTAGAACCTATGCTGATGTTTGGTGTGAAAAAAAAAATGCATGAAAGATAAATGTTTCTTCTTGGACTAAGAAAACTTGGCCTCAGTGGATATATTATTTGGTCAAAGAGGAAAAAAAAAACCTATGTCTTAAGTAAACAAAGTAGCTACCAGGTGCCTGGCACCACACTATCCTATTAGTACTAAAGAGAGACAGTCACTGGCCTAGGCAAGTGGAGGGTGTGTAAAAAATTACAATATGATACAAATTACAGTGAAAGTAATAACAAAAAAAGAGAGGAAAACCTGACCTTTAAAAAGGTATTACAGCAATAGTTTGGGTTGGAGACTTTAAAAATGAGTACTGTATGTTCAGTTGGACACACGGAAGAAGAAAAAAAAAAAA
>NW_011379113.1:0-1164 GCF_000754665.1 Bison bison bison
GTGTGACCCCATAGACGGCAGCCCACCAGGCTTCCCCATCCCTGGGATTCTCCAGGCAAGAACACTGGAGTGGGTGATTAAGCCACATTAAGCCACTAGCATCTCACAATTAATCACTCCCTTTCATTGTAAAAGACTGATTTAATCTTGATTTCAAAGCCAGACACGAAGGACTTTCCTGATAGTCCAGGGCTTAAAGCTCTGTGCTGCTACAGCAGAGGAGGCAAGGGTTCAGTCCCAAGTCAGGGAACTAAGATCCGACATGCCCCATGGAGCACAGCCAGAAAATAAAAAATATAAAAAAACAGAGATGAGATAAAAAATATTGCAAACCTATTTTACTTATGAAGATAGATATAATTTTATAATATAAAATATTTATAATCCCAAACTAAAAGTGTATAAAAAGATCACTATATTGTGTCCAGATTGAGGTTGCCCTGAAGATGTAAGTATGGATCGTTCTGCAAATTCTACTATTTTCAGTGACCACAGTGATTGAAAGACTGAGTCATATGATCATCTCAATGGATGTAGAAAAACTTGCAATAAATTCAACACTCATTCGTGATATAAAGGAAGCTTGTAATCTAAACTCATTTTCTTAAACTGATTGTTTACAAGCATTATTCTAAATAGAAAATTGTAAGTAGCATTCTTTTTAAATTTAGGACCAAAGATACCTATTTTCACTGCTTTATTGCTTTTAACATTTTCTTATATTCTGGTCTGTGCAATAATCTAGTCAGTGTGATAACAATTAAAAAAAATTAAAGCAGAAGATTTGAAAAAAGGAAATAAAACTGTCATTCTTTGAAAATGATTTGCTTATATACATAAAACAAGCAAGACTAAAGAGGCAAATAACTAGAAATGAGAGAAGAATTTAGCCAGATAGTTAACTGTGCAAAAGTTAACCGCATGCACAAGTGACATATTTAGAAAGAACAAATTAAAGGCAAAGACACCATTTATCATGGCAGCACAAGCTATTTAGCACCTTAGGGATAAATCTAACAGCTATTTTGCAGTGGGTTCTGTATAGAAAGGGCTTTCCTGATATCTCAGTTGGTAAAGAATCCACCTGCAATTCAGGAGACCCCAGTTTATCCCCTGGAGAAGAGATAGGCTGCTCACTCCATATTCTTGGGCTTCCCTTGTGGC
>NW_011379114.1:0-1335 GCF_000754665.1 Bison bison bison
CCCTCTTTTGTTCTCTTTTTTTGTCTTTTATATTTTTTCCTACCTCCTTTCGAAGAGTTGGATTGCTTTTCTGGGTGCCTGATGTCCTCTGCCGGCATTCAGAAGTTGTTTTGTGGAATTTACTGGACGTTTAAATGCTCTTTTGATGAATTTGTGGGGGAGAAAGTGTTCTCCCTGTCCTACTCCTCCGCCATCTTGGCTCCTCCTCCCATTACAATTTTTTAAAATCATGGAATAGGGCATTTCGTAAAGAATAATTGGGTTGATCTCCAATTATTTCAGAAGTGTGGAAATAGGAAATAAAGAGCACAGCTCTGTTACTTACTAATGGTCTCCCTATGATGGATTTTTTTTTGATGAATGAAGATGGCTTGTGAAATTATAATTAATCCTGTTCTCTTAAGAGTGCACAGAAACCAGAATTGAAAATAAATCAAAATTTATAGTTAAGATCTAAAACATAGAATGATCCCATTCTTTCTTAGTTGTGTGCCCTCTCAGCCTCCATTTTCTCATACTCAAAAATGGGAAAAACAAAACCGACCCCCGAGACAGATAATATATGCTTCAGTACTTTGAAATTTTAAGCATTATGTGAGTGAAATCTAATATCATTACTCCCATAACTTATATCTTACTGTTCCCCCAAATATTAAAGGCTATGAAGGACTGCTATTCTCTGAAATATTAAAGGATGCTGCAGCATGAACTCTGGGGTAATTGCAAACCTAATCATAAGCTCCTGTTAAAAATGGAAGTTAGGTTCAATGAGGGCACAAAAGTTTTGTGACAGTGTACGAGAGTGAACTTACATTGATAGGTTTTGTTAAAGCTATCTTTTCTTGCCGTGTTCTATGGTGATAAACTGCAGCCATATGTAACAATTCAGATGCATCTCAAAATCATATGATTTGGATTTATAATTAATTTGATTATGCCACTGTCTCTTGTGAAGTTTGTACACACCATTTAAAAATAGCTCCATTCCCCACCAAGTTTACCAGATTTAAATGCTGCATTTTGCAGAGTGTATGATACCATAAAGATGAAATTACAGTGGTGTGATGGAAGACAGCCATTCTGAGAAGCAATATGAGTAATGCCCGCTTGAGATACTGATGGATAGATGGTCAGGGATCTAAGGATCAGTCATTGTTATTAATCATGTACTGTAATATAACTGATTGTTATTACTTCATACACTAGGTGGCTAGGAATGCAGCCAGTTCAATAAAATCATTTTAACTTCCTTTTCATGGTGGTCATTTTTCTTGTGTCTGCTTTCCTCCTTTGGTGTTCTTCAATTAAGGGAGAAAAGGACTTCCTTTCATTTCA
>NW_011379115.1:0-1149 GCF_000754665.1 Bison bison bison
AACCCCTCATTTATCCGTAACTTCATATCTGATAGTTGCAATTAGTAAATTTCAGAATAAACTGAGAAGTATATAAGAGATCTCTAAACATATACTAGAGTTTGTTATAACAAACCTGCTAGAACTCACTTGGGGCTAATTCATTCTGAGTTGTATTATCCTAAAAGTTAAAATTTCTCAACTCTGGGAAAAGAATTTTATTCCTATAAAGTGAGAAAATCGAGGATCTCTTCCAAATCCCACTTCTTCAGGAAGGGCCTGCCAGTTAAACAGGGCTTCTAGGAAGAACCATATACCAGGAACCAAGAGTATGACCTTTGATAGGGGAGTGGAAGGTATTAAAATTGCACTTGGAGCAGACAACTCTTCAGGAGTTTTAGAGGCATGAACAGCAACCCTAACATGTTTTCTGGAGGGCGATGAGGTGGGCCTGCTGTGCTTTTCTGCCTTGGAGACACCTAAGGAAGAGGGCCAGAAGGTCAGTGTGGCTCCTCGCTACCCTGCCATCCTCTCTTGGCAGGAAAGCAGGCATGGACTTGGGGTAAATACTCTGGTCAGAAATAACTCAGCCTTTACTGAGTACCCTCTAAACTCAGCACTATGCTAAGTATTTCACATATATTATCTCTAAATCCTTATGAAGTTTTCCAAAATAGTTACACATTTCTGTCACTTTGTAGGCAGGCAAACAGTTTCAGAAACAATGACTTGCCCAAGGTCATATTAAGCCAGGATTCACACCAAGGCCTTTAACCCACTTCACTAACCTAGTGTTTCCCCAGCTTATATCCATGTCAGAATCATGTAGGAATTTAATAAGAACAAAAACAAGTTACTGAGCCTCACCCAACAGCCACCACTCCATACCCATTCTATTCACAGGCTTAGGTCCTGGAACAGGTTCCAGGACCTGTATTTTATAAAAAGTTCGTAAGAGCTCCAAAGTGACTAATCCAAGGGACTATACCAGGCTACCAAGGTTCCTGTAACTGGAGAATCTCCTCTGTCACACAGAGCTTGTCTTCCTCACAATGGCAAACAACTAGGGCTCATCATACTTCCAATTTTCCCCAGAAAGTTCAACTTGTTTACTTTGAAAAAGATAAAGATATCATTTTCATTTAGAGCATAAGTAATATTCTAGCTCTT
>NW_011379116.1:0-1145 GCF_000754665.1 Bison bison bison
GAAAATATCCTTGAAATTTGATAATCTACCCAAAACACATAGGAAGACAAATGGATGAATAAAACAGAGAAAGAGAAGGAAAATAGTATGCAATTCCCTTGTGCTTTTAAAGATGAAAATTAGGAAAAATTGAAAATCATTAAGAACATAGTGTTTTATAAATAAGATAAAGAAGGAATGAAAGAAGATAAGGAAAAAATGCAAGACTTTGATTTTCATGTATTCAGTATAATTATATTTCTCCTAACAGATGGCATTGTCATCATTTGGGGGGAGAATTCCTTAGAGTCTTTATCCCTAAAGTTCACATAGACAGTCAATCAAATCAGAGATCTGAGAGGTTTCTCCAGTCTTCCTACTTTCTGAAAAATAATCTGTGATGAGAAATATGAAGTACTTATTAACACAGAGCTATTCAGAGTTACTGATGAAAAGGAAAGATCCATCATATAATTCCCAGGGCACTAAAGGAGTTTCTACTTTATTGATTTAATAGTTAATAGAATCAGTTGTATATATGACCTGTTAAAAATGATTTGTATTTGAATGATGAATTTTATTTGGCCACTTTGAACTTCTTGGAAATAGGGAAGGAAAGCATTTGCTGAAATATCAATAACTATTTCATTCATTTATTTTTGAAACTTGAAATGCAATTCACATGACACGAGTGAATTGGGTAGTACTTAAAACAGTCACAGAAAAGAAATGTGAGCTTTTAACAAGAACTCTTCTTTGCTTCAAATAAAACTGAGTGATCAACTGTTGGACTTTCCTTGGATCATAATTTTCATTCTTCCCTGCCTCCCTTACTTTGCATCACAGTACAACAACAAAACAGCCACCAAAAACCTCAAAAGGGTCCCAAGTCCCACAAATACAGAATTACGATGTCCCTTATATGAGTACGCTTACCCATTTAGTTTTTCATATTCGAAAAAACAAGGTGATTTTTGGCAGATCCCTCTTGTTTGTCTTATAAATATTGGGTTCTGAGATCCCATCTCCCACCTCCAAATTGTGCCCAAGTGCTACAGAACCAAGATTAAGAACAAGAACTTTGTGGATAAACAGACCTACATGTGCCTGGTACAACTGTGGGATGGGATCTTAGGCAAAACGTGTGCCTGTATGTGTATCCCACC
>NW_011379117.1:0-1120 GCF_000754665.1 Bison bison bison
GGCCAGAACACTGGAGTGGGTAGCCTTTCCCTTCTCCAGGGGATCTTCCCATCCCAGGGATCGAACCCAGGTCTCCCGAATTGCAGGCAGATTCTTTACCAGCTGAGCCACAAGGGAATTAAAATAGTGCTTGTGTATTATCATTCAAAACAGTGATCCTCTAACATACTGCTGCAAACAGGTTGACAGTTGAATGAAGACATTCCTATAGAGTCACTCTTTCCACACACTGTGAGAAAGAGAAGATCATGGTCTAATTTGAGGTTTCCCTAAAAGCAGACTCGGAGACAAAGGTTTGGTTCTCAAGTAGTTTATTTAGAAGGTGATTCCTGGAAACTCTGGTAAGGGAGTTAGGAAGTGAGATAGTGGAAGAAAGAAAGCTGTGGAGAGTGTGTGGGAAATCAGGCTGCCTCCTGGCAAGAAAACATGCCAGCCTTGCCCTGCTTATTCCCTCGTGGAATAAGCAGTGCCTGTGTGGTGCCTGGGCTTGGGCACTGCTTCAGAAATTCACATTCAGTGAATGAGAGTGCACCCTCTCTGGTGCTTGCTGGTGACATCAAAGCTCATATTAAACAGCCAGGCCACCTGCTGATGGTGACATCACCATGAGAATTTTAAAGGTTGCACCAGCGATGTGCTTTTCCCAGAAATTTCTCTGTATTTATAGAACACTATTCTGAGGCCCTCAAAAGAATTCTCAGCTGTGGCTCAGTTCTTTGGTCCTCAGTGAGATGAAATTGGAAGCTAAAATATGCAGCGTGGCATTCCCATGTGCAGTATTAACATTTACCAGTAATTATCAGTATTAATGTTTCATTATGGATAATACTATGTGACAACAAGTGGGCTAATTTTAATACCTGTTTGACCTTGACACACTGTTATCATGAGTCAAGGTCAAATCTGGTGTCCTGTTTTACAAACAAGCTCAGGCCCTCTAAGATGTGCAGAAGACCTCAAAGCAGATGAAGCAACTAAACTGTATTGCTTGTTCACACTTAACAAAGTTCTTTTTGGTAAGTGTCAGAGACACTCAGTAGCGGGAAGTGGTTGATGGTTAAATAGCCTCGACATTAAGTCATACCCAACATGTTATGGGCTGAATTGTGTCCCCCTCCAA
>NW_011379118.1:0-1322 GCF_000754665.1 Bison bison bison
CTAAGAGAATGTAAAACCAAGCACAGCATGATTATTTAGGCCAGCTATTTTTCTACCTACTTCGGAATTAAAATCAGTAACATGAACACAGTTATTTCATGCTAACACAGGCCAGTGCCTTCACTGTAAACCAAATTTAAAACTGGCAGAGTATTTATAAATAGTAGTATACAAAATATTATTTTATCCACCAGCTTTTGGCTGAGTATTTGTGCTCCTCCTACTCCACAATTCTTATGTGGAAGACTAATTACCAAAGTGGTGGTATTTGAGGTGGGGCCTTTGGACGGTAATTAGATTATGAGAACGAAGTCCTCATGAGTGGGTTAGCATACTTGTAAGGAGAGACACAAGAGAGATTAGCTCCTCCTACATGAGGATACTTCAAGAAAATGAGAAAATAGATATCTATAAACCAAGAAGAGTGTACTCGCCAGACACTAGATCTGCTGGCATCCCGATTCTGAACTTTCCAGCCTCCAGAATTGTGTGAGACAAATGCTTGTTGCTGAAGCCACCCAGTCTATAGAATTTTTGTTTATAGCAGCTCTAACTAAAATACATTATACCAATATATTTCACTAAAACAGGTTTATGTTGAGAAAATAATTAAGCATCTATTTCAATGAACTGCCAAAGACCGTACATAGAATGTAACCAATAGGGGTTTAGTATATTTAGATTATATATGGAAAACAGAGACCAACAGCAAACACTGCTAAGTATCTAGAATTTAAACTTGCATTTTTTTTCTTGTGAACATTATAGATTTAATTCTCTTTACCATTTATGAAAAAAAAGCCGCCTTAATGTACAGGCCTTTAGTACCACGTTATGTAGCATCTTTCTACCTCACAATTTCAGGAACTATGAGTAGACACCACCTTTACTCGCATTATACTTCCATTGAGGAAATTTTTGTTGGATCCCTCCTATAGACCAGGTACAAAATTATTTAAAAGACTAAGGAATATGGGAGTAGATTCAATAAGTATCTCCCTTTGTAGAGCCTATATAGCTGAGGAAGGAGAGATATTATACACGTAAAATTTTTCTGAAAGAAAATTACAGGCTGGATAAACTTCATGAAAGAAAGAAGGAAAGAATTAATCTGATACATAGTGATTTTAAATAGCATGGCTTCTTTTAGAAGATAGAAAATGAGAGAGACAACTTCTGAAGATTCATGAGACTTTTTCAAGTAGGAAAAAAATGTGAAAGCCTTAAGGCAAATAATAACTTGTTTTTGTTTTTTTGAAGAATTGAAATAAGGTCAGGATGGCTGAAGAACCATCCTGTACCTGGACCAACTTTGCACCTAA
>NW_011379119.1:0-1796 GCF_000754665.1 Bison bison bison
CCTCAGGCTGAGGGGAACTGGGGTTACTCTAGGTATTTGAGGGTCGCAGCACTAGGGGATTTGGTGTTTCTGAGGGTGAACGGACTTGTAGTCCCTGAAGCTGACGAGACGCAAGCTTCCTTCAGATTAGGATTCAGGTTCCTCAAAGCTGACAGGATTTCGGGCCTCCCACCCTGGAATTTGAAGCCGTCAGGCTAAGGGTTTATGAGGGTTGCACGGGTGTGTTCCCATCAGTCTCCTCGCTGTCCTGCGGCACTGCCCAACCCCGCCTGGGGCCCGCTAGCACCACAGAGACGTCCAGTCCTCTTGCGCTGAGGTGAAGTGAAGGGCGAGCCGCCGGGCTGTACCCTGTCAGGCACGAGCGACCAATCAGCGTTGCGACAAAGGCAGTCTGGCCAATAGGCGCTGGGAGGGTGCGGAGTGCGATGGAGGCCCCGCCCCACCGCTCGGGGATTGGCCGCTCTGGGGGCGTGTCTGTCAAGAAGCCTCAAGCGCGCAGGTGCATCTCGGCCGTTTTCTTTGCTAGTTTTCAGGCATGGCCTCTTAGGCCTGGATCCTCAAGTGGGCAGGTTGTCCTCAGGCTCGATGTTTCCTTCCAGTGCCCTCAACTGGAATCTCGGCTCCACCAGACAGTAGTCGTGCTCCTAGACTTTCTCCTAGGCCCACCTGTGCCCTCCCTTGTCAAATCCAGTTTTGGCAAGAACTCTATGTGATGAGTAGTGCATTATTCAGGGGAAAACGTTGTAATTAAATTCTGATGAGACACAGGATAAACAACATATGGTTAAAGATTTAAATGCAAGGCATGGAATAAGTATGTTAGAAAAAACTTGGAGGATTTTAAACCTCAAAGTAGCAGTGGCACTGATGAGTCATCTGTATATTTAATGTAGGTATTAAAAGCCTTCAGAAATGAGGCATAAATAAAACCTCAAAGCCTTGCAAGTATTTTCTGTAAAATGAGGCATCGAACTGGAGGACAAAGGATCCACAGAGCTGAGTTTGCTTGACGCCTACTGGCTTCACAAGATAAAACAGGGACACTGTTTCTGGCCCTTAGCTAGATTTGTTCACAGAAAAATAACGTGATTTCCATGTATTGGAAACAAGACAACTGACTGTAGAATTAGTATCAAGTGGTGGTTGGGAGTCTGGGCGGAGAAATGTTACCAGGAAAGTGAGTTTACCTCTTGGTGGGTGTTGAGCCAGAAGATACAACCCAGACAAAGCTCATGGGAAGGAAAAGTGTATTACTTGTAGAACTATGGAGAACACCATGGAGCTTTCCAGAGGAGTATCTCTCTCTAAACCACAAAGTTGGGGAAGCTTTAATCTATGGGTACAGGCATGTTCAGGCTTTCATGGTGGCTCAGACGGTAAACAATCTGCCCATACCAGAAGACCCAGGTTCAATCCCTAAGTGGGGAAGATCCCCAGAGGAGGGCCTGGCAGTCCACTCCAGTATTCTTGCCTGGAGAATCCCATGGACAGAGGAGCCTGATGGTCCAGGGGGTTGCAAAGAGTCAGACACGAGTAAGTGGCTAACAGATTAACTTTACAGGCATGATCATTAAGGGTCTTGGGCTGTGGCAGACTCCAAGCTTCCGTTGATTGAAATCTTTAGAGTCAGAACCAGTCACCATCAGCATCCCTTACATTCCAGCTGGCCTGGTATAGATTTAGATATCTATTCTTGATATAGATATCTATTCTTCTTTATATTCTTTCCCCTTATCAGTTCAGTTCAGTCGCTCAGTTGTGTCTGACTCTGTGGTCACATGGACTGAAATACACCA
>NW_011379120.1:0-1166 GCF_000754665.1 Bison bison bison
ACAATGAGGCAGGACCTGGAGATGGAGGAAAAACCAGAGAAAGGAGGAATGAGTGCTAGGGTGAGGTCCTGGAGGCTGAACTGATCCCAGGCGAAACCTTGAGGAGTGGTAATACAAGACCTCCTAGGAAGATGAGCATCTCAGTCATTATATTTCATCACCACCAGGGACAGATCAAGACAGTATCTTCTCACTCTCTTACTTCCTCTCCAGTTTAGAAGTGATGTGGGAGATTATCACATATGTTTTTACAGTCTGGATTACAACTCTTTTGAGACTTTAGCATGCATCAAAATCCATCACATCAAAGATCCAAAATGTTGATTTCTGGGCTCCATGTCTACCACCTGCTCTTAGAACAATTTCAAAGAATCCCAATGGAGATATTACTACACTGAAACTTATGGCTAATGACAATGGTGCTTGTATCAATGTTCAGTTTTGTCTCTCTTCTTATTATTTTAGAAACTCAGCCAGCCAACGAGTCTCTGAAACCTCAACGAGTCCATTTTCAATCCCGAAATTTTCACAACATTTTGCGCTGGCAGCCTGGACAAGCTTGTCTTGGGAACAACAGTATCTATTTTGTGCAGTATAAAATGTAAGTCATCTGAGTGTCCTCCAGCTAGTAGATGGCTGCTGAGATTCCATGTCCTAGAATGCGATGGCGTGTCAGGATCTGAGCTTTGGCAGTTTCAGAAGGGTTGAGAAGAAGCAGAGATTGGGGCAGAAGTGTCTCCCCTGAAGGTGACACAAAATGCATGATGACGTGAAGTCTGTGGAGGGAGGTACTTCATACCTAGGAGACCCCACTGAGGCCTTACAGGCTCAGCCTTCAGCTTCACAATAGACTCTTACTATTCATTTGTCCACTGAGTGCTAGAAGCGACTTGTTTAGCATATAATAAGTACTCAATCTCAATTAAACTGCTGGTATTGATAGTTGAAAAAGAAGTTGTGGGACACAGGGAAGTGAGTGTGTAAAGTATATTTTCAATTAAAAGTCTTTTTAAGTTTAGAGTGAGTTTGCTATTTAGAAAAGTCCTTTTAAAACTGAATGCCTCTTGAAAGCATGAACGCAAATTGGAACACACCATGGCATGTTCCTCTTTCATGATCTTCAGGCTAATTCTAATGGATCAATGCAAAAACTCAGATATAATCTA
>NW_011379121.1:0-1294 GCF_000754665.1 Bison bison bison
CATGTGTACCTGTGGCGGATTCATTTTGATATTTGGCAAAACTAATACAATTATGTAAAGTTTAAAAATAAAATAAAATTAGAAAAAAAACCCAAAAAACTATAGAGCTGAATACACACCACAACTAGGTAGTTGGCCCTCAGGAGCAACTAATGAGGAGCATACTGCAAAAAATTAGAGAGGTTCCATCTCTCCCCATATATAGCAACTAGAGTGGAGCACCACCACCACAACCAAATGGACACCCCTGCCACAGGTAGATACAAGCCCTCCGCACACATCACAATTAGAGAAAAGTGCCGATGCACATCACAACTAGAGTGCAACTCCAACTCCAGATCATTACAATAGAGAAGGGCAACACTGGAACTAGAATGGAGACCTCTTCTGCAACTAGAGATAAGCCCCCCTGAACATCCTCATTAGAGAGTAAAACACCCACACATCACAATTAGAAGCCACTGCGATGAGTAGACTGGAGCCAACCATGCCACAACTAAAGAGGACTCCCATTGCCACAACTAGACAGTAGCCTCCTGCATATTACTACTAAGAAAATACCCCCTTCACATCACAATCAGAGAGGAGCCACCCCCAGAACATTTTGAGAAGAGCACTCTACCACAATTAAAAAGGAGCCCAACTACCACAACTAAAGAGAAGCCCCTGTGCCACAAATAGAGAGGAGTATGCAAAGGAGACCTAGAGAGGAGCCGCCCCACCACAAATAAAGAATGGACCTCCACTGAAACTAGAGTGAAGCCCCATGCTGCACCTAGACAGGAGCCAGCCTGCATTTTGCTACTAGAGAGCATCTTCTCCACTGCAGTTTGAGGAGGCTCCACTGTAACTCTAAAGAAATCCCAAACAATTTGTTGCAACCCAAGGGGGACCCTGAGTTCCCCACTACAATTTGACAAAAGCCTTATGCTGTAACAGGAAAGGAGCCCCTGGCCACAATGACAGAGGACCCCCTCTCCCAAAACTGAAGCAGATTCCCCAGCACAAATAGTGGAGTCACCTAGGACATAACACCTAGAGAGAAGACCCTCTGCTGCAAATAGAGACGAGCTTCCTGCAGTAAGTCGATTGGAATCCCTCAAAACTAGAAAGAAGCAACCCTATTAATGCCAAAAGTAGAGACGACCTTCCCTGTGGAGCCACCCATACCTGAAGCAGAGAGGACCCAGCCCCACAACTCAAGAGGAGTACTCCACTACAACTCGAGAGGAGCCCACTGGACATCACACACAGAGAGGAGCCCCTCTTCTGCTAATACAGATGAACCTCACAC
>NW_011379122.1:0-1324 GCF_000754665.1 Bison bison bison
ACCCACTCCAGTATTCTTGTCTGGAGAATCCCCCTGGACCGAGAAGCCTAGAGGGCTACAGTCCATAGGGTTGCAAAGAGTCAGACATGATTGAAGTGACTTAGTACAAGGTACCTTAGAAATTTAGAAAGATAGAGCAAATTAAATCCCCATTCAGTAAAAAAGATGGAACTGATTAAGCAATCGATGAAGCTATGTTGGTTTCATAAAGTGCATAAAGAGATGCACTTTAAAGACAGATTAAAGTTAACTTTTGAAAAGATAAAGAAAATAGATAGACCCATAGCTAGAGTGATTAAGAAAAAAAGAACACAAATTACCAATATCAGGAATGAAAAAGAGAATGTAACTGCAGATCCCGTGGAGATATAATAATAAGACAATATGCTGACTACTGTCTTCCTTTGCGCTGCTGGGCTCTCGGAGGCCACAGTGCCTTTCAGTAGTCAGAACTGTTAGTTCAGTGGGACTCCTGCTATTTGTCTCCTGACATGAATGTACTCTTCAAGGGCTGAAACCTTCAACTCTCAGAGCCCAGAATTTTGGGGAAGGGAAGGACATTTGCAGTGATATCAAATGGGGTCTCTCTGATTTCACCCCTTTGTTACACATTTGGAACACAGAAACATTTCAGAGCTTTTTGGTTGTGGATATTTGGGTAAGGAATATTGTCATTGAGAATTCTACTTTGAAATCCCTTCCATAGATACTGATCCATCTTCCTCATCACTATGACCTGATTTCCATCTCTTTTTTCATGCTGCCACTTAACACACCTCAAAACAGACCCCTTGCTTAAATAGTTTATCTACCTACTTCCCTACCAGTTCTGGAGGGGAGAAAGGGAGTGGAGTGGGAGAAAGAACTGGCTTTATGTGCATGAATATAGTAAATGCTCACTACATTGCTTGCTCCCCTGTATTGCCCGGTCATCTTTGCAGTTAGTCATGGGCCATGTGACTGGGCTGTGTGATTAGTTCTGCTCCGTGGACTGTGGGTGGATCTTCTGAGGTGAAGCAGTTAAGAGCCAGTGTATCTCCTCCATGGTGCTCTCGCCTTGGTGTGGCAACTTTGGAGGCCACATGTTAGAGACTGTGCAGCAATTAGTTGAAAGAGGCCTACCAATACATATCAACGCAACCTTTATTGTGCTAAGCTTCTAAGATTCTGGTTTATTTGTTGTGAGTGCAAGTGCTAATTACCTTGATTAAGAAATATACTCTCTCCACACCCACCAATCAGTCAACATTTTAGGACCCTAATTGTAAATGTGTTTATTCTCAGAAAAAGATTGGTCAGTCAAAACTGTATTTGCGGTTACATG
>NW_011379123.1:0-1583 GCF_000754665.1 Bison bison bison
GGGTTCGATCCCCGGTTTGGGATGATCCCCTGGAGGAGGGCATGGCAACCCACTCCAGTTTCTTGCCTGGAGAATCCCCACGGTCAGAGGAGCCTGGCGGGCCACAGTCCATAGGGTTGTAAAGAGTCAGGCACGACTGAAACAACTTAGCAAACAGGCAGCCCTCAGTTTTAAGCCAAGCTGAGGAATTCAACTACACAGCCCTTTACTAATACCAGTTACAGGGGGCTCCAGGATCACTGAAGGACGGGCGACACTAACTCTTCTCGTATTGGCAAGAAGCTGTATCCAGACCACAGCATTTTGATCCAAGCCCACAAGTCACTGGGGCAGGAAGAGCTCTGTTTTCACAAACCATCCTCTCCAGAATAAACTTCCTAGGTGATCATATTACAGCTTTATGTATCCACAGTCCGTAGAAATGCTTGGCACACAGATGTACTCAAATGTTTGGACTAAGCTTAAACACGGGGACTAAAAACCATGGGCAAATACAGCATTTTGCAGGTTCACTATTATAAACCAACTGCACAGACAGAGGTGAAGGTTTTCTGGACTTAAGTTAACAGGATGTAAGCACTGCCGACTTGGCTCCCACCTGTGCCAGGCCCCTGGAGTAGTGACATATGGCTTGTGGCTTATCTGATCCACTGTTATTACTTGGTGGACTTCAGTAGCATTAATTTCTCCGTGGCCTGATAAACAAGCATACGGAATCTAGGAGGTCCTATTGCTACTCTGAAATAGGTGATCATTAGTGCTCTTTCCCAAAGTAAAGAGGATTCAACTCATATGCATGTGCCAGTGGATTCACAGAAAGATTAAAGAACCAGATGATGAGGTCCTTAATTGGTGTACTCTTACAGGCTACCTAATCAGAGAAAGTTACTCCTCAAACCCAAGTCTCTCCATCTTCCAATTACAGCTAGAAAAACCTACTAGCTTAACTTGAATCTCTTCCGACAAGTTCAGTTCATTCAACCTATGATGACAAATGTAATGATTTAAAATTATGATATGTTTTATACATAAATATAATATATATACCTATGATCCCAGAGCATGCTGATACTCAGTATTTAAACTTCATATTCAGTGTAATAGTTTATAAATAATTTATAAAAACCTGACTGCCACCATTAAGAAACATCTAATGAAAGAGTTCATTTAAGCATATAAATAATACCCAGAAATGGTCAAGAAAGTAACTGCAACATTAGGATTAAGATTTTAAATACATTAGTTCCTTTCAAATACATTTAGTTCCTTGCAAGGAACTAAAAGATGGTGTATATTCCCAAAGATTGGCAGATAAACGTTTAATACTTGTTGAATACGACTTACAAAATTTCACCACGAAGGAGCATTACTTAATATTTATTCCGTAAGGATCAGTTTCATAATCACTCTTAATCTGAACTTCATAGATAAACTAACATTCCTGGTTAAAGGGCTCATCATCACGATTCAGGCATTAGGCCTCTGCTACTTCTCAGACCCTCACCAGTCCCGAGACCACATGCTGAACACTCTTCTCTCGCAGCTACTACTGGGTCCTTCTCCTACTACTGGGTCCTTCTCGG
>NW_011379124.1:0-1347 GCF_000754665.1 Bison bison bison
AATGCCTATTTTATCCTGGTTGAGTTTCAGAATCACCAACGACAGCAGTCTCCCTAAAGCTGAGAAGGCAACAAAAAGACTGAATGCATTTCAGAAGCAGTAAGAAGAGAACTGAATTCAGGTAGGAGATTATGTTCCACTCAAGAGATAAGAAATGAAGGGGTTACATATGTGATTCAATGGAGAAACTGATATGATTGTCTCTTGGACCATTTTCAACTGATGGAAGAGTTCTCAGGGATGACAACCAGGGGATACTCGGGCAGGAGGAGAGATTAACTGGTAACAGCAGTGGTGTCTTGGGGAAATGACACAAGAGCAGCAGTGGTCTCTATTTCAATCAGTATGTGTATAGGATGAAGCTATGAGAAAAGAGATTCAGAGACACAAGAGCCAAGAACAATCCTGGGGGGGGGCGGTTGTCTGATAAAGTCAGTGATTCAGGCTGCAGCAGAGGCTGATGTAAGAGCACACGTGAGACAAACCCCCAGCTACTCAAACGTACCAGAGCAGAATGGAAAGGAAGGGTGTAGGGCCTGGGAGGGTCAGACTCCTGGAAGAAGGTCGGATGTGGACTAAGGGTAAGAGCAGTGCCACTGGGACTGGAGAACAGAGAAGTTTCGTTTCATTATTTCTAGAGGTATTTCAGCAGCTGATGCTTTTACTTCGTGAAGTAGGAGACTAGATCATCGCTCTTTTTACTCATTGTTTTTAAATGGAAATGGCCTTCCGAATAGTTAGAAAAGCAAACACAGATGCTCTAACAATTCAACTTCCTGAAACAAAAGGTTATTATTTTGACACTTGAAAAGGTATTTACACAATTTCTTCTAAGAGTAAATGCTCTTTATAAAGCCCATTCTGCCTCTCTCTGCTTTACAGATGAAGCCCCATTGTTCTAGGGAGTGCTTTCTGTTTTGGTTTATAAAAAACAGACATGGGGCTGATACAACCCAGGTTCAGCTTCAGGAAAAAAGGATATTGCAACAAATTGTGGTAGTGCTTGCATGGTTTAGATAAAGATTTAAACAATGATAACATTAAGTCATTATACAGCTCTTTCCATTTATGGCTCCAGCTCCATTTTTATCATCAAAATTAGCCTACTTTTCGTATAAACTTGTCTTGGGTGAGCTCCTTTCTTTAATTTTTCTGAAAGGCAGTGAGCGTGCCCAAAAGATTTATGAAACAAAAATTTTCAAGACCTAAGTTTCTCTCTAAAAACAGCACTTACCAGTAAGGAATTTTTATACTTTAGCTGTGTGGATATGTACATAGCAAGAAAAGGGGTGGGGAGGGGGGGACCTAGCAGGTAGGAAACCAGGGATAGAACAGGAGGTGAATTTC
>NW_011379125.1:0-1588 GCF_000754665.1 Bison bison bison
AGGAGGCAGGGAGTCCACCATCCTGAGTGAGAAAGTGTCTGCCCAGAGGTGCTGGGAGGCTGCAGCTCACTCAGCACCACGACCCTCTGCCATCCCACCACCTGCTCCTCTGATCAAGGCTTCTCTCGCCAAGTCCCGGTCTTGAAGTTTCTGACTCATTTTCTGAGGCACTGAGGTGTCTTCTGACCCGTGGGATATCTGTCTTCTCCCCAGGACCCAGGGTCAGTATGGTAATGCCATTTCCACGCCATGATCCCACTGCCATGCCTGCTGGACTGGCCCCCAGGTCCGAGCCCAGTTCCAGCCAGACGCAGGGTCCCACATGCGGCTCAGAGGAGGCTGACCCGCAGCTGCCACAGTGCTTGGGCTCAGGGAATTCAGAGACCCCCCCCTGTGCCTCCACATTCAGACCCTCCCAGGTCCCCACTTCCTTCTAGGCCACTTCTGTGGACGACCACAGTTTCCAACTTGAAAATGAAGCCAAAAATGTGAAAATATGAAAATTAGAAATTGTGGGGTTTTCTAGACAGATTGCAAGCCTCTCTCAAGGACCCACTGCCAGTGGTCACCATCTCAGCCTCACAAGGGCCTTTGCCTTCCCGAGCAGGCCTTCCAGACATCCACCTGCTTCTCAGAGCTGCTCTGCCTTCCTGCCAGCCCTGGGTAAAGACACCTGAGCCCACTCCCCTCTGCACACAAGGCGTCACTCCATCCACGTTCTTATCCTTCCCGGCATCTTCTCGCTTCCCTGGAGGCATCACCCAGGCCCCATCCTGAGTCGAGGTCTACAGTTGCCATGTGTGATGTTCACACTCCACCTTGACCCAGTGTGGCATGGCTCTGCACGCACTGCCCTCCTAGAACCCCACCAGGTGCCCAGCCGGTCTGATGGCCCGCCTCCACGGTTTCTGGCCCTCTGTCAGACCTCAGCCACGCAGCCTCCACCTCCCACAGCTCCCTGTGGGTCTCTTCTGTCCACTCGCCCCACTATACCACCCCCTTCACTCTTTGAGGTGCCCCTGCCCTTCCTGGGAGCTACCACCCTCCCCACCAGCTACCACACAGGCTTGGCCCCATCAATGGCTGGTGGCAGCTGGCTCAAGGGGAGATCTGAACTTGGGCAGGAGCTGTTGGGGCAGGAGAGCACAGGCAGACAGGAGAGGGCTCAAAGACAGGAGCAGCAGAATCTAGGGACACCTGGACACTGGCGGGAAAAGTGGACAGAGGCTACGGAGGATACCCGGACTTCTAGCTCAGGAGGGGTCATTCGCTGGGCTGGTGAGCAGAAAGAGAAGCTTCCAGTTCAGGAAGCACGGGCTCAGGTCCAGCACAACTCGGAGAGAGCGAGGCACAAAGAAGCCAGGCATGCGGGTATGGAGGTCAGCAAAGAGACCAGGTCAGAGACAGGATCCGTGGGTCATCAGTGTAAGCGGCCAGACAACTGCTGAGGGCCAGGGAGGTTTGTGTGACCTGCCCAAATGAGGGCAGAGTCTGCGCTTCCAGTATCTCCTCAAGTAGGCAGCTGAGAAATGGTTTCATTTCTTATAAATTTATTACATAATAATATTATAATTATTATCAATAATAA
>NW_011379126.1:0-1375 GCF_000754665.1 Bison bison bison
TTTTTTTTTTTTTTTTTGTATTTGGTACTAAGAAAAAGTATGACTGAAGATGAACACTGTGCTTTCTTTAGATAGTGAGAACTGGGAAATGAAAAGACGTTCCATTTTTGCCATAATTATCAGGATATGAGAAGGACATGGCAACCCACTCCAGTATTCTTGTCTAGAGAATTCCATGGACTAGAGGAGCCTGGTGGGCTACAGTCCATGGAGTTGCAAAGAGTCGGACACGGCTGAAGTGACTTAGCACACAAGCAGGCACAATACCCTCTTCCCTGGGGGAAGGAAATGGCAACCCACTCCAGTATTCTTGCCTGGGAAATCCCATGGACAAAGGAGCCTGGCAGGTTACAGTCAGACATGACTTAGCAACTGCACCACCCACCACCGTCAGGATATGACGAACCAAGTTAATGGAAGTTGATATCTCTTGTAACAGTTGTGTTGACAAAGCTTCCAGCATCTCATAAGGGATGTGTCCAGTTTCCAGACTCGTGACCCTCAAAGAAGCCCAATGTATAATGTCCTCATTAGATAATTTTAGTTTTCTCTCAGTCTACTCATAATATATAACTGGTGACTAGTTACCATTAATAAGTAGGCTAATTGACATTTTTACCCTCTTGAGGTTGCTGCAAAGGAAGAGCTAGACATACCAGAAGTCAAATTCTCATGCACACAGTTACGAATACAGTGAACTTGGATTATTTTTCATGAAAATAAAAAACTAAAACACATCTGTTGATATTTGAAAGCAAGGGGGTTCAGACAGGAAGTAATAAGCTCAAAGACTATGTGTTAATAATACCTCTATCTCCTGTCCTACATCCCACTCACTCATCCTTACTCTCTCTTTCGCCAAGAGAGGATGAAGGCTAAAATTAAAAATAGATTCCAAAAAACATTGAGGTGTATGCCTAAATGATTACCACATAATGGACTGTTGGCAAAGCAGAAGCATTACAGAAGCATTGGGTGTGAAATCTTCATCTTTTCATAGACCTTTTAAAAGCCGTGGGTATAAGAATTCTTAAAGCCGGGATTGTCCTATGTCTGACATTTAAAAACAATCATGAATGTTACTTGAATTATCAAGTATCTCTAAGCATTCTAAATGATTAAATACAATACAGTTAGTGTGTTTGGGCAGTAGTATTTGGGGTGAACATTTTCAAAAATATATTGCTTAATATTTTTATGCTCTAAAAAGCAGGATAAATAAAGATTGCATTGTCCTTATCTTATTTCCCTCCTTCTTAAAAAGTACCAAATAGTATATAAACTAGCAAATGTACACATTGTTTGCATCACGATGCCTAGAAATACTTGTTTCTTTATGCCACCACCACTTCCCTGGTGGCTCAGACGGTAAAGC
>NW_011379127.1:0-1368 GCF_000754665.1 Bison bison bison
GGACGAGGTCCCGGGTGCCCCCGGCGGCCTGGCCCGCGCCCGCAGTGGCCTGGAGCTGCTGCTGGAGCTGGAGCGCCGCGGGCAGTGCGACGAGAGCAACCTGAGGCTGCTGGGGCAACTCCTGCGCCTACTGTCCCGCCACGACTTGCTGCCGCACCTGGCGCGCAAGCGGCGTCGGCCAGGTATGGTGGAATGGGAGGGCGACCGACTTCCGCTGGGGAGAGGGCCTTGCTTTCGCTGGGCCTCCCCAGTGCCTGATACGAAGAGAGCCATATCAGACAGTATGTGTCTCATCGCACTTTTCCTCCTCCCAGGGTATCAATGAGAAACACGAGAGGGAGGAGGCATGGCTTTGGGAGGGGTGAGCTTGTGAAATTTGGCCACGTCAGTAGTGATGTTTGTGGCCACTGTTTACGGAGGGCTTACTTCATGCCGGGCATAGCAGTAAGTCCTTCTTCATGTGTACTATCACCTTATGACTCCCCACCCCCACCCCAGTAATCCTAAGTGGAAGTCCCGTCAGTGTCCCCACTGTTCAGGGAAAGCACAGTAGGTTCAGAGAAGTTAAGCAGCTTGCCCACATATAACAGTTGAATCCTGTGTGTCTCTGGGAAATAGGGAACAGGAGGTACAGCTTGATGAGACTGACAAAATGTTTGTTCCCTGAGGTTTTCATTTAGTGGGGGTATCATACTATAGAGGGCTTCCCTAGTGGCTCTGTGATAAAGTATCCGCCTGCCAATGCAGGAGTCACGGGTTCAATCCCTGGGTCAGGAATATCCTCTGAAGAAGGAAATGGCAACCCACTCCAGTATTCTTGCCTGGGGAATCCCATGGACAGAGAAGCCTGGAGGGCCACAGTCCATGGGGTCGCACAAGAGTTGGAGGTGAGCAGCGACTAAACGATATCAGACTATGAGACAGATGAATGACTTATTATTACTGTTATTTTAGTCTATGAAGATAATTTTATTTGAATGATTTACTTTTAGATGTGGTTATGGAAAGACTGAAGCAGAAGAGTAGAGCAGAGAGAGTAGGAACTGTGGAGTGTTTCAGAGTGAAACGCTGCCCCCTTAAGTTTTTATAACCAGTTAAGTCCTTTCTGAGAAGGTGACGTTTGAACTGAGGCTGCTGTACTGCCCGAGTGTCTAGATCTCAAGAGGAAAACATTCTAGGAATAGGGAAAGACAGACTGTCTAGTCCTGAGGTGGGACTGAGTTTGGCACTATCTGAGGCCAATGTGGCAGGAGCAGAGATGGAAATAAGGGCAGAGAGTAGTTGAGAAGCCGTGTCACACAGGAGCTTGCAGATAACACAGCTGGAATTCAGACCTGCTAGTTGTCTCCAGAGTTAATGCCCTTAACC
>NW_011379128.1:0-1566 GCF_000754665.1 Bison bison bison
AAAAAACTGTCTTTATTTTACCCTCGTTCTTGAAAGATAATTTCATTGGGCATTCATTTTAGATTGACAGTTATTTTCACTTTGTACCCGGAAGATGTTACTCTACTGTCTTTTGGCTTCAATTTTTGGCACTGAAAAGTTGGCTGTCAATTTATCATTCCTTTGTATGTGACGTTTATTTATTCTGGCTGCTTTTAAGATCGCTTTGTCTTTGTTGTTCTTAAGTTTCCTTTTAAGGAAACTACATTGGTTTCCTTTTACTTATCCTGTTTGATATACATTTTTTTTTCTTGTATTTGTGGAGTCATGTTTTTGGCTAATTCTGGCAATTTCTCAACAATCATCTCTTCCATGTTTTTCTATTCTCTACCTTTCAGACTCTGATTAGACACATATTCGATCTTCTCATTCAATCCTTCAGGTCTCATCCCGTCATTCATATTTTCTGTCCCCTTGTGTGTCCTTGCTACAGTTATGCCTTACTTTTCAGTTAGCTACTCACGAAAGCTTTTCACGATTAGGTCTTCAGCTATGCAAGTTACCCTTACTCTTGGGCTAAATCTCTAGTTTCTGAAGATGTAAATTTGGTTCCTTTTATCCTGGTCTGATTTCAGTATTTCAGATGTACCATTCAACATTGATATGAAACTTCCAGAAAGCACTAGAAACTGAAACTAGTATCAGTAAATCTTTGTTGAGGCTAAATACTGCATTTCTAAGTTTCCACCAATGCTAAGAGATATTGTAGTAACTACTGTCTAACGGTACTTACAGTAAACACTTAAAAATTTGTACTTAGGGTTTGCCAAAGTGGGAATTAATGCCCTTTCAAGTTTATTTAAAGACTCAGTTGAGTTCTAGCAGACTCCCTCTAAAACAAGTAAGGGTGTTGTGCATGTAACGACTGCACAGGAAATCTGGTTTTGCCTTCTACCACTTACATTTTAAGCAGGAATGCCATCACTACACAAAACCTACAGGAATCCCACTCCGAGTAATTAAGTGACCAACCTCTTAAAAATCTGCCAGAAGCAACAGGGTCTATAAAAATCTATTTAGTGTGTCAGTTATTTAGCTCTATTTCTGCATTTAAAATTATGTTCAGAGAAAGTAAATTTCATAATTTTGTGTTCAGTTGCCGAGTCATGTCCAATTTCATGATTTTACTGTTAACCAAAGGATTGCCAAGACAAAGGATTAAAACTGACAAATTGAAACTGTGTTTACTTTAGAAGAAAATGGGTTAAACATGAGCCACTGAGGCTGTTCTTTATTCCCATCCCCCTCCCACCTCCCCACCCAAAACTATTAAGGGATAGGGCGAGGGTTAAATTAAAAATAATTTTAAGGGTACGATTTTACTAAGAAGCACACATAATGCATTGGCTTTGAGTGTATTCTGAAGAAATATAGATTCCAAAATCCTTTTCTATTTTCCTTCCTTTCCAATATTGGGAGCAATAATTTTAGTCAGAACTCCTATAACTGTCAGTCCTGACTATCAGGATGCACTAGCTTTAAATTCAGATGCTGCCATCAAAAGATGGAAGTTTCTTTACTAGAGAC
>NW_011379129.1:0-1252 GCF_000754665.1 Bison bison bison
AGGGGGTGGAGGAGGGAGGTGTGTGGTTGTGGTGGGGCAGAAGGGTTGGCACCGGTCACTGACGCTCTGGGGGCCGGGCCCACAGCTGTCGGCCGAGGGGGATGGCTGTGGGGGTGCAGGGCGCCAAGCAGCGGACCAGGGACCAACAGGGCCGGGAGACCCGAGCCTGGCCCCACCCATGGCACCAGCACCCCGGCGTGAGCTCTGGGTCCTCCTGGGCTGCTGAGGCAAGGCATGGGCACAGAGCGGCTGTGGGCCAGGGGACGCTGGCAGGCTGAGGCGGGAGACCAGGGCAGATCAGAGGATGGGGATCTGGCTGGGAAGCCCAGTGGTGAGCCAGGAGGGAGCAGAGGCCCGAGCAGCAGGGGGTCGAGGTGGGGAGGCTGTGGAGGGGTTGCCAGGCAGGGAGGTGGTAAGAGCACAGGCAGTGGAGCCTGCTTAAGGGGCGGTAGGGCGGGGGCGGGCCCTGGAGGAGACGGGAGGAGTCTGGAGGCCGAGGGGGAGGCCAAGCCACTATACCAGACCCCCGGGGGAGCGGAATGAGGGTGTGGCCAGAGGGTGGCCTGTAGGACAAGGTGGAGCCCGCGACACCCCCAGGCTACGCTGGGGTCCTAGTGCTCCTGTAGCCCCTCCTGGGACCCCAGGGCGAGAGGAAGGGGTGAAACTGGAGGCTGCCCTACCTCCCTCAGAAGGGCTGGTGGCACCGGAGGTAGGTCTAGGGTGCGGGGTGGACCTCCCACCTGCCTGGGCCATCCCAGGGCCCCTAATGGAGGCTCTCCACCCTGCAGGGAGCAGAAGTGGGTCCTCGCTGAGTTCTGCACGATGAATGGCCACGCCTCTCCTCTCGACCTCCTAGTCACCGGTGGCACCGGGCCGACTGCTGTCTCCAAGACCATGAAGGCTGCGCTGGGAGCTGGTGCCCCATCTGCACCCCAGGCCAGGAGCATCGCTGGGGTGTGGGTGGAGGCCTCGGGCCGGGCCCAGGGTCTCTATGCTGCCATGAAGCAGGGTCTCCTGCCCTCTGGGCTTGGGCTGGCTCTGCTGGAGGCCCAGGCAGCCACAGGGGGCCTGGTGGACCCCACGCAGGGCCAGCTGCTCCCTGTGTCTGAGGCCCTGCAGCAGGGCCTAGTGGGCCTGGAGCTCAAGGAGAAGCTGCTGGCTGCTGAGCGTGCAGCCACTGGGTACCCTGATCCCTATGGGGGCCAGAAGCTGGCCCTCTTCCAGGCCATCGAGAAGGAGGTGGTAGACAGGG
>NW_011379130.1:0-8014 GCF_000754665.1 Bison bison bison
AAGCATTCTAATAAGTTTCTCACACACAACATTCAGAAGAAAAGCTGATTTAGGGGAGAGCCCTAGGTTATTTCTAGGAATTCTATGACTTTGCGGGTTATTTGAAAATAGGAACATTTTTCTTGCTGTTTTACCAGAATCTGTATCCCAATTTGGGCATTCATCTGGCAAAAACAAATTGAAAACAATATTGAAAATTTTGTTGACTACTTCTTTGGATTCAGGAGATCTTAGGCTGCCAACCAGAGTGTTTAACTTACATGCTAGAGAATTTAGTTTACTTTTCTGTATTAGTTGATTAAGTTGGTGAGTAGGAGCTGATTTCCAACCTTTGGCATGTATCTGTCTTTTCACAGTTTTCGCTTTGTTGCAACTGAGCAAACTATGGCTTTTAGGTGTGGAGAGTGATTTGTTTTTTCCTTTGCTGTCAAGGTGATGATTTATTCCTATTTCTTTGGACAGAACATGGATCACTCCTATTAAGAGATCCTGAAAGAGATCACTGAAGTCAGCCACAGCTGCTTTTGGGCAATAAATATATTTTGCTTTCATAGAAACCACTTTTGTAACATCTTCCTTTAAAATGTCACTATTTAAAAGGATGTGAATAATGACCTCAGAAATGCTTAAAGCAAGTCCTCTGATAGAAATTGACTGATGCTCAAACACTTGGGAATGAATTAAAATAACCTCGCTACAAGTTGTGTCTTCATTTCTTAGTGATTTCTGTTTTGTTTCACCATCTTTGGTACAATCAGAAATGCTAGAAATTATATAGGAAATAACCAGTTCAGTGAGATGTTCACAAAATTGATTAAGTGAAGAATCAGTGTTGATGCTTCTTAGAGGCTGTTTTGATTCATATTTTTTGCTTAGTCGTGTGGAACTAATAGATGCTTTTTCATCAACAGGACCTTGAAACAGAAAACATTGGTATTTTTTTAACATGCATTAAGGAACAATGTTGACCATTCAAAATACTGGCAATATTTTATATATGAATTTCACTGATCAGCCCTGGGATTTCTTTGGAAGGAATGATGCTAAAGTTGAAACTCCAGTACTTTCACCACCTCATGCAAAGAGTTGACTCATTGGAAAAGACTCTGATTCTGGGAGGGATTGGGGGCAGGAGGAGAAGGGGACGACAGAGGATGAGATGGCTGGATAGCATCACCGACTCGATGGACATGAGTCTGAGTGAACTCTGGGAGTTGGTGATGGACAGGGAGGCCTGGCGTGCTGCAATTCATGGGGTCGCAAAGAGTCAGACATGACTGAGTGACTGGACTGAACTGAACTGAATTGAATACCTTACTCAAGAAATAAAAAAACCTAGTCAAGAAATGAACTGAGTTTTCTTCAAATGTCTATTTCCCACCTGTGAAATCTTTACTTCTGCTGGGAAGCCCATTTAAAATTCAAATCTCTTATTGCTGGTTTCTTCTTTGGCTAGCTATGTTGCTTTAAGAAGCTGGAAATTCTGGGGCAGAAAAATGATTTCTAGCTTTTACTGTTACAAGGCCCTAGAGTGATTCCAGTGATATTTAGAGATTTCATAAATTCTTAAAGACATTCTTGGCTATTTAGCCAACTATCCCATTTGGGACTAAACAGTATATAATAAATTGAACAGGATGAAACTGTTGATGTTTGAATGTGTTGACATATTAAAAAAGCTATTTCATATGGTTTCAACCCAATATATGCATAGGAACATTCATAGAAAAGGAGTACAGATATCATACTTGTAAGCATGGGTTTAGAGAATTATACCTAAAAGACTTTAGGTCAGAACACTGGAACATGAACAGAACCAGAAGTTTAGTGCCACTGTCCTTATAAACTATCATCAATAACTTCAAAGACTTTAACTGTATACCTCAAAAAGAAGTTGGATAATTACAGTCAACTAACTATGCAAGAAAGTGAAAGTCAGTCATGTCCGACTCTTTGTGACCCCATGGATGCTATAGTCCATGGAATTCTCCAGGCCAGAATTATGGACTGGGTAGCCATTCCCATCTCCAGGGGATCTTCCCAACCCAGGGATCGAACCCAGGTCTCCCTCATTGCAGGTGGATTCTTTACCAGTTGAGCCACAAGGGAAGCCCAGCTATGCATGAGGTCTGACCATAATGTAAGAAGTTGTTTTTTAAAGAACTTAAAATAAAAACCCTCTTGGAACTTCTGTTTGGGAACTGCCTTTAAAGCAGTTTATGTCTCAAGAAAGACATCATTTCGTAGCCATACCTCATGCCCAACCAAAATATCCCACTTTAAATTACGCCTATTTAATCTCATCTCTAGATAGGGAAAACTGAAAAACACTCCTCCATATAAAAATTATGTAAATGGGTAACATTTTTTCTTTTAGCACATTGCCCAGTTGAAAAACACACAGCTACACAGGTAGATAAACAGCCACCCCAAATCTAAGGTTATTTTCAGAGAAGTGGTAAATGTAGCTTCTTGCATGTGAGGGCTAAAAACAACACTCTTAACGCTGTCGTTGACTTTTTTGCCCCTAAAACCATGCTAGCTCTTTCTAAGTCATCCCTAACTCACCTCTGGTTTCAAAGTTGTTGAAATGTGTGACCACTGATGTAGTAACATATCTTGCTACTAGGTGGACTTCATGTGGTCCCAGTTCCCAATCAGCAAAAGCAATGACTCCAGGCTCTTCAAGAGTCTTCTCTAACTTCGGGTGCTTATTTTTCCACTTTTCCAGTAAAATGGAATCTTCTCCACTTGCCACAGGGCCTTTGTTTTCGTCTTCAGTTCCATAGCTGTTTCTTTTTTCCCATATTTTAAGTAGGCTTTTCTCATTCTTCAGTTGTTCAGATGTTAGGCACTGAAGCATTTCCTTTGATATATAAAATGGCTTCATGGTTTCCATATTTTCAGTGGTGTGTGATGTTTGATTTGAAAGGCCAAAACTTGTCAGCATGGTATTGACAATATCTTCTGCAGCTAAACATATTTTGAGTGAAGAAATGGTAGTCTGTATTTCATCTGGGTTAACAACTGGTTTGAGGGGCTCATAGTGAAGCACTCTTTGATTTTCACCTTCTTCCATTTCTCTGAAAGACATGGGGTGCTCTAGTGCTGCCTGTGCAGAGTCACTGGATTTCTGAGATGAAATTTGTAAGACAGTGCCTTCTGGGAGAGAGTAGTCTCCTTTCACAGCTTGATCAAAATGGCTGAAGACTTGGGCTTCACTTCTAGAAGATGATGGTTTAAACTCTGATTCGAGCCCTTCCATTGGCTCTATGGTTTTAGCTGAATCTCCTCCTATAGAGTATCTGACGTATGAAGGTACATCTAAGGAAGTCTTGTCCTTTATTTTCATATCTTCCTCTGAATAAGACAACAAGCTGGAGATTTGTGAAGGATCATCCCAGCAGCTAATTCCCTTTGACTTTGAAGTGGACATTTCTGGTCCAGTTGTAAATCGGGAGCAATTAACAGTGCAGGCATTTTTAGTTCCTTGGAGCAGATTTTCCTTTGGATGGCTTTTGATCATCAACTCATAGGAATCAGTGCACTGGTCTATCAGTGTGCTGATGATCTGACTTGCTACGATGTTTTCTTTAAACATGCTAGTTGAAGATGGTTCCTTGTGGCATTTTTCTTTGTCTAGTTTGTTCTTAATTATACTAAGCATGTCAGTGACAGTATTAACAGCATAAGTAAGCAATTCTGAATAGAAAAAGTAAAGCTGTTGAAAGGCGTTGTTTATGTTTTCCTGGGAAATCATACTACTTGGTTTAGATTCATCAGGAAACATAGTCAGTGTTTGTAACTTGGGAAATATTGTTTTCATTGGTGGTTTCTGTTGCATAGCAAAAAAGTTTTCAATAGGTGTTCTCACAATTTCAGAAAAAGCATATGTAGAGACATGTTTAAACTGTAGGTCTGCAAATGACTCTAAGGTGTTCAGAACCCCTTCCAATATCTCTTGAGTGATTTGGTGACCAGCGATCCCCAGTGTTTTGTCTTTCAACTTGGTGTTATACGTTGGTACATCGTTGAGATTGTTTGTTCGTGAGGAACCACATTTTCTTCTAGCAGCAGTTTTTTCCTTGCTTTGTAGTGTTTCTTTACTATCCGTTGTGAACATCTGAGTCAAGAAGCACAACTCTAATTTTTCAAATAGTTTTTTAATGATTTCCTGGCCAAATACATTAATTTGTGCTTGAGAATCCCAAACTCTAGAAGCAGCTCTTTTAAAATGATGGTGACTGCTTTCACATGGCTCAAGAAGTGACAAAAGTGAAACAGATTGTTCTAATTCTTTTGCTTTTGTTGAAATTTCATTCAAAACAGCCTCGGCTATCATCAGTAGCTTATATTTTTCGTTATCCATGTTGCTTGATTCTGTTTGCCATTTGTCAAACATTTGTTTAGAAGTAACTTCTTTGGGAAAGAATTTATCTAGTTGTGAAGAAACATTCTCCAAAGAGAAATGGGCCTCTGGATTTGCAGCAGAGGTTGTACTAAAATACCCCCGTGGAAGTTTGAGATCATCTGAATGTGAGCCCTTTATTGGATTGGCCAAATTATTCTTCATAGCGTGTAGTCCTTGCAAAACTGCACTCACTATTCCACTTGCTCTCTCAATTTGATCAGAAAGTAAAGTGTTTACATTTGCCACTGCTCTATTTTGCCTCACCTCTTCAAATTCATTCACAATTGTTTGCAGAATATTACGTAGTATATCCCTGGCATACATTTTTAGCTCTGCAGTGGGGAGTTTTGCTCTCAGTGAGGGACTTTTGGCCTCCCCTATTGACAGTAGGTGTGGGAGCCCAACGGAAGTCTTGGACCAGCTACCTTTTAGGGTCTTCTCTCTAGGACCTAACTTGGTTTTGCTTTGGGCTTTAGCTCCACTAGGTCTGAGCTGTGGTTTTGTTCCAAATTTAGACGAAGAGGTAACTTTTGATTTTGTTTTAAAATTTGTCTTAACACTTGCCCTAGGGCTGCCCTTGGGGCTAGCTTTAGAATTGCATGGCCTCAGAATTTCATCAGATTGACCTTTAGGGGATGAATTCTCTTCTAGATTCAGCAAAGCAAAATCTGTGATTTTTTTGAGAACCTTTTGAACCAAGTGTTCGCCCAGTTGCAATGGAGAAAATTGCAATAAGGTGTTTTCCAATGAACTGACACTTCCAATGCCTGTGTAAGGATAAACTTGTGGTATCACAGGTTTAGGGGGAACACTGCTTTTTTCTGCTTGTTTCAGTTCGCTAAAGCATGATGGATTCATCAGTAATCCATCACTGCCAGAGGCTTCCATTTCCCCTCTGGTCTCACTGTTTTCATATAACGAGGTCATAATTACTGAGAACATTTTTGTGTAAACACTTTCAACTATGTCATTTGCAACACTGCTTATATGTGACTGTAAGGCTTTTTTCCGTGATGTTTTACTTTTAGAATCAGATGTAAAATGGGGGAGTTCACTGAATGGAGAACAATGTTTTGTGTTTTCCAGTACCCTTTGATATGCTTTCTTTAAAATTTCCTTAACTATACTTAACAAAGAATTTGTTTTTTCCTGTCCAGATTCTCCATTTCTAAATATTTCTTCCAATGTCCTTCTCTGGTTTTTCACTTTTGGTGTTTTTTGGTTTTCACCTGAGTATTTTGAAAAGAGAGACAGTTTGGTGTTGTCTTCCATTTTTATTTGACCTGGCACTATTTCATTTTGTACAGCTAGTTGGGTAAAAAGATCAGGGTCCTGCTTTGAGTAAAAGCCACTTGCCTTCAAAGATATTTTATTACATAAACTCTTTAAGATGTCGTTGACAGTTTTACTTGCAATGATGTTGTCTTGAAATGAAGTATTGTTCTGATATGTATACATCTTTTGGATTTCTAGGTCTATGTCATTTTTTATAAGCGTCAAAATGGTATTGGCGATTAGGTCAGCATATTCCTTAAGACTAGCTTGTGATATATGAATTGCAGGTCTACGGTTTTCTCTGTAATTAGCTAATGTGTAATTTGTGACTTCTTGATTGAGAATGGTTCCAGCTGTTGATATTTTCGGGACAGTCACATCTAATGGCATTTGGTTTGATTCAAGAAACACACTGTCATTTTGTTTACAATTTGTAAATTCTGAGCCAACATCTGGTTTTTCTCTAGTCTCAGGATCAAGAATAAGTAGCAAATCTATTCTTTCTGTGGCGAAAGATTTTAATCTATTCAAAATAGTTTTAGTAATAAAGTGAGCATTTTCCTTACATGGATCAGGAGTAGATTTCTTAGCATCTTGTTTCTTAAGTACAGGTGTCTGATTATCATCAGAAAGAGCTGATTTCAGCTGAATATCTCTTCCCTTTCTTGCAAAAGGAAATCTCTCCCTTTTCCTTTCATTCACTGAATCTATAACAGGAGGTTGCTTATGCTTTGCCCTTTCATTCACTGAGTCTGTAACAAGAGGTTGTTGATGCTCTGCCCTTCCATTCACTGAGTCTTTAATAGGGGATTGTTGATGCTCTGCTTTGGAAAATGCATCAGAAAATGCTGTAGACAATCTTGGAGAAATGGAATCATTTGCACTGATGCAAACCATGATAGCAGAAATGAGATTTTGAAGAACAATATCCACCATATCATTGGAAATCATAGCGACACACTCCTTAGGAACTAAAAGTGTAAGAATAGCCTTATTTGCATACCTAGGGTCCCTTTCAGAGTTTGTTTCTAAATGTCTCCCACTTACATTACATTTAAGAGTAGATACAGCAAGTGGGAGATTATTCTCATCTATTGTTTCCTCACAGATATCAATTAAGATACCTTCAATGGTATCTAGTATTTGAAATTGAAGCTTTTTACGATAATCACTTTTATTGAATAGCTTTTCAATAATATCTTCTGGCGCAACTGGATCAGTCTCTCTGTCAATTACATTTTTTTCATATTTGCCTTTAGTAGACACAATATCTAACATTGTGCTAACAACCTGACTTGGAATACTTTCAAAAGCCACAACACTCTGAGTTAAGAATGGACTTCTTATGTCTTGATCTAATTTATGTTTGATTCCTTGTAAAATTTGTCTAGCCACTTCTGTTGCATACATATTTAATTTAGAGGCACTCAGTTGACATATTGAGGTGGTCTTTCCTGATTTACTGTGATCCATTGAGCAACAAGAAAATTGGTCTTCAGAATATGAATCTTTGGTGGATAACCATGGTTGGTGTAAAGCAATCTCATCCCGCTGTGAAGGTAAAGCCACAGGAACTGGGAAACTGCTGTGAGGACAAAAGAGCGCCTTTACTTTGGAAGTTGCAAATGCTTCTAAATTTGTTAATATTGACTGTATAATATCTTCAACTACATTTATTTTGGTCCCAATATTGATAGTGGACTGAAGTGTGCATGGATTTCTGTCCAGTATGGTAGAATAAACAGGGGACTTTCCTCCACAGGTATGTTTAGGAAAAGAGATATCTGCTGGAAAGGTGATAGTATTACACCTATTTTCACTTTCATTTCTATCTGTCATGGCAGCAGAATAAAGTTTTTGAAATATGGTTCTAATGACATCATCTGCAACAATGGTTACATCTGCTTCAGATACTAAAGGGCCCACTGTTTTATCCAGGGACTGAACAGATGTTTGAGCAAATGGTTCATCATCAGCATGAGGAATGTCACATAAATGGGACTGGGGAAGAGTAAACACCTTTAACTGACCAATTAAATCATTCTGAAAATTTTCATTCAAAATATTTCTTACAATGGGCACAACTGGGGACTTTTTTGGCTCTTTGAGTTCTACTTCAAAAGTTTTTAGTGTTTTTTCAAGTTCCTGTTGCTTAAGAGAATCTGATTTAGTTTCATCTTCTATTGGTCTTTCCTCCCCAGCACTTTCTTTCTCTGTATCTGCAGGATCTTCTAGATATGAATCTGGGTCAGCTCCTCCAGGAAGAAAATTTCCATAGATTGGCCTATATCTGTAATTTTCAATGCCTCTCTCTTCTGGTTCAGGTTC